>NC_134827.1:34435861-34609631 GCF_004210375.1 Tachypleus tridentatus
TGTAAGTATACACTACAGTCTGTACTTCTAGTAACAGTTGTAAGTATACACCATAGTCTGTACTTCTAGTAACAGTTGTAAGTATACACTACGTCTGTACATCTAGTAACAGCTGTAAGCATACACTACAGTCTGTACTCTAGTAACAGTTGTAAGTATACACCACAGTCTGTATCTCTAGTAACAGCTGTAAGTATACACCACAGTCTGTACCTCTAGTAACAGTTGTAAGTATACACTGCCAGTTTGTACTTTAGTAACAGTAGTAAGTATAAACCACAGTCTGTAATTCTAGCAACAGTAGTAAGCATACACCACAGTCTGTACCTCTAGTAACAGTAGTAAGTATACACCACAGTCTATACCTCTAGTAACAGTAGTAAGTATACACTCACAGTCTGTACCTCTAGTAACAGTTGTAAGTATACACCACAGTCTGTACTTCCTAGTAACAGTAGTAAGTATACACTACAGTCTGTACATTTCTAGTAACAGTAGTAAGTACACACTCACAGTCTGTACTTCTAGTAACAGTAGTAAGCATACACCACAGTCTGTACTTCCCCCTAGTAACAGTAGTAGGCATACACTGCAGTCTGTACTCTAGTAACAGTTGTAAGTATACACTACAGTCTGTAATTTCTAGTAACAGTAGTAAGTATCACCACAGTCTCAGTACTCTAGTAACAGTAGTAAGTATACACTACAGTCCAGCCTCTAGTAACAGTAGTAAGCATACACTACAGTCTGCACTTCTAGTAACAGTTGTAAGTATACACCGCAGTCTGTACCTCTAATTGAACAGTAGTAAGAATACACCACAGTCTGTACTCTAGTAACAGTAGTAAGCACACTACAGTCTGTAGCTTCTAGTAACAGTAGTAAGTATATAACACACAGTCCAGGTTTCTAGTAACAGTAGTAAGCATACACTACAGTCTGTACTCTCTAGTAACAGTTGTAAGTATACACCACAGTCTGCAAACTCTAGTAACAGTTGTAAGTATACACCACAGTCTGTAACTTCCTAGTAACAGTTGTAAGTATACACCACAGTCTGTACTTCTAGTAACAGCTGTAAGTATAGTTCACAGTCTGTACTTCTAGTAACAGTAGTAAGTATACACCACAGTCTGTACTCTCTAGTAACAGCTGTAAGCATACACCACAGTCTCGTACCTCTAGTAACAGTTGTAAGTATACACTACAGTCTGTAACATCTAGTAACAGTTGTAAGTATACACCACAGTCTGTAATTTTAGTAACAGTTGTAAGTATACACTACAGTCTGTAACTCCTAGTAACAGTAGTAAGTATACACCACAGTCTGTACATCTAGTAACAGTAGTCAAGCATACACTACAGTCTGTATTCTAGTAACAGTTGTAAGTATACACTCACAGTCTGTACTCTAGTAACAGTTGTAAGTATACACTACAGTCTGTACCTCTAGTAACAGTAGTAAGTATACACTACAGTCTGTAACCCTAGTAACAGTAGTAAGTATACAACTACAGTCTGTACCTCTAGTAACAGTAGTAAGTATACACTACAGTCTGTACTCCTCTAGTAACAGTAGTAAGCATACACCACAGTCTATAATTTCTAGTAACAGTAGTAAGTATACACCACAGTCTGTACTCTAGTAACAGTCGTAAGCATACACCACAGTTTGTAACCTCTAGTAACAGTAGTAAGCATACATTGACAAGTCTGTACTCTAGTAACAGTAGTAAGCATACACTACAGTCTGTACTTCTAGTAACAGTAGTAAGTATACACTCACAGTCTGACTTCTAGTAACAGTTGTAAGTATAACCACAGTCTGTACTTTAGTAGTAACAGTAGTAAGTATACACTGCAGTCTGTAAATTCTAGTAACAGTAGTAAGTATACAATCACAGTCTGTACTTCTAATAACATATAAGTATACACTACAGTCTGTAATTCTAGTAACAGTTGTAAGCATATACACTGCAGTCTGTACCTTATAATAGTAGTAGGTAGTACACCACAGTCTGTACCTCTAGTACACAGTAAGTATACACTGAAGTCTGTACTCTAGTAACAGTAGTAAGCATATACACCAGTCTGCACTCCAGTAACAGTAGTAGGCATACACTACAGTCTGTATTTCTAGTAACAGTAGTAAGTACAAACCACAGTCTGTACTTCCCTAGTAACAGTAAGCATACACTCACAGTCTGTACCTCTAGTAACAGTAGTAAGTATACACTACAGTCTGTACCTCCTAGTAACAGTAGTAAGTATACACTCAGCCAGTCTGTACCTTCTAGTAACAGTAGTAAGCATACACTATAGTCTGTGGTCTTCTAGTAACAGTAGTAAGTATACACTACAGTCTGTAATTCTAGTAACAGTAGTAAGCATTACACTACAGTCCTGTACTTGGTAACAGTAGTAAGTATACACCACAGTCTGTACTCTCTAGTAACAGTAGTAAGTATACACCACAGTCTGTATTTAGTAACAGTAGTAAGCATACACTACAGTCTGTAATTCTAGTAACAGTAGTAAGTATACACTACAGTCTGTACTTCTAGTAACAGTAGTAAGTATACACCTCAGTCTGTACTCTAGTAACAGTAGTAAGTATACACTACAGTCTGTAATTTCTAGTAACAGTAGTAAGCATACACCACAGTCTGTACTTCTAGTAACAGTAGTAAGCATACACCACAGTCTGTACCTAGTAACAGTAGTAAGTATACACTACAGTCTGTACTTATAGTAACAGTAGTACGTATACACTACAGTCTGTACTTATAGTAACAGTAGTAAGTATACACTACAGTCTGTACTTATAGTAACAGTAGTAAGTATACACTACAGTCTGTACTTATAGTAACAGTAGTAAGTATACACCACAGTCTGTACTTATAGTAACAGTAGTAAGTATACACCACAGTCTGTATTTATAGTAACAGTAGTAAGTATACACTACAGTCCTGTACCCTTATAGTAACAGTAGTAAGTATACACCACAGTCTGTACTTCTTGTAACAGTAGTAAGTATACACTGTATGTACCCTATAGTAACAGTTGTAAGCATACACCACAGTCTGAAATTTCCCTAGTAAGAGTAGTAAGTATACACCACAGTCTGTACTCTAGTAACAGTTGTAGCATACACCGCAGTCAAAATGTACCTCGAATAAGTGTAGTAGGTGTACACCACAGTCTGTACCTCTAGTAACAGTAGTAAGTATACACCACAGTCTGTACTTCTAGTAACAGTTGTAAGTATACACCACAGCATGTGCACTTCTAGTAACAGAGATAGTATACACCACAGTCTGTACCTCTAGTAACAGTTGTAAGTATACACCACAGTCTGTACTCTAGTAACAGCTGTAAGTATACACCACAGTTTCAGTACTCTAGTAACAGTAGTAAGTATGAACTACAGTCTGTAACTTCTAGCAACAGTAGTAAGTATACACCACAGTCTTGCACCTCCTAGTAACAGCAGTAGTAAGTATACACTACAGTCTATACTCTAGTAACAGTAGTAAGTATATACACTACAGTCTGTATTTCTAGTAACAGTTGTGGGGCATACACCACCAGTCTGTACTTGTAGTAACAGTAGTAAGTATACACTCACAGTCTGTACCTCTAGTAACAGTAGTAAGTATACACCACAGTCTGGCCTCTAGTAACAGTAGTAAGTATACACCACAGTCTGTACTCTAGTAACAGCAGTAAGTATACACCACAGTCCTGTAATTCCTTATAGTAACAGTAGTAAGTATACACCGCAGTCTGTAACTCTAGTAACAGTAGTAAGTATACACCACAGTCTGTACTTCTAATAACAGTAGTAGCATACACCACAGTCTGTACTTCTAGTAACAGTTGTAAGTATACACCTGCAGTCTGTACCTGTAATAAGTAGTAAGTACACTACAGTCTGTACCTAGTAACAGTAGTAAGTATACACCACAGTCTGTACCCCTAGTAACAGTTGTAAGTATACACCACAGTCTGTACTTCTAGTAACAGTTGTAAGCATACACCACAGTCTGTACTCTAGTAACAGTTGTAAGCATACACCAGTGTCTGTACTTCTAGTAACAGTAGTAAGTATAAACCACAGTCTGTACTCTAGTAACAGTAGTAAGCATATACACTACAGTCCAGGTCTCTAGTAACAGTAGTAAGTATACACTACAGTCCTATAATTTCTAGTAACAGTAGTAAGTATACACTACAGTCTGTACTTCTAGTAACAGTCGTAAGTATACACTACAGTTTGTAATTCTAGTAACAGTAGTAAGCATACACACAGTCTGTAATTTCTAGTAACAGTAGTAAGCATACACTACAGTCTGTATTTCTAGTAACAGTAGTAAGCATACACTACAGTCTGTACCCCTAGTAACAGTGTAGGCATATACACTTACAGTCTGTACTTATAGTAACAGTAGTAAGTATACACCACAGTCTGTACCTCTAGTAACAGTAGTAAGTATACACCACAGTCTGTACTCTAGTAACAGTAGTAAGTATACACCACAGTCTGTACTTCTAGTAACAGTAGTAAGTATACACCACAGTCTGCACCTGTAGTAACAGTAGTAGGTATACACCACAGTCTGTACTTCTAGTAACAGTAGTAAGCATACACCACAGTCTGTAACTTCTAGTAACAGTAGTAAGTATACACTACAGTCTGTACCTCTAGTAACAGTAGTAAGTACATACACCACAGTCTATATTTCTAGTAACAGTAGTAAGTATACACTACAGTCTGTACTTCCTAGTAACAGTAGTAAGTATACACCACAGTCTGTACTCTAGTAACAGTAGTAAGTATACACCACAGTCTGTACTTCTAGTAACAGTAGTAAGTAATACACCACAGTCTGTACCTCTAGTAACAGTAGTAAGCATACACTACAGTCTGTAATTCTAGTAACAGTAGTAAGTATACACCACAGTCTGTAACTTCTAGTAACAGTAGTAAGTATACACTCCACAGTCTGTACCTTCTAGTAACAGTAGTAAGTATACACCACAGTCTGTACTTCTAGTAACAGTAGTAAGTATACACCACAGTCTGTACTTCTAGTAACAGTAGTAAGTATACACCACAGTCAGTACTTCTAGTAACAGTAGTAAGTATACACCACAGTCTGTACTCTAGTAACAGTAGTAAGTATACACCACAGTCTGTAATTCTAGTAACAGTAGTAAGTATACACTACAGTCTGTAACTCTAGTAACAGTAGTAAGTATACACCACAGTCTGTAATTTCTAGTAACAGTAGTAAGTATACACCACAGTCCGTACTCTAGTAACAGTAGTAGTAAGTATACACTACAGTCAGTACTTCCTAGTAACAGTAGTAAGTATACACCACAGTCTGTACTTCTAGTAACAGTAGTAAGTATACACTACAGTCTGTACTTATAGTAACAGTAGTAAGCATACACTACAGTCTGTGTCTTCTAGTAACAGTAGTAAGTATACACCACAGTCTGTACTTATAGTAACAGTAGTAAGCATATCACAGTCTGACAGTCTGTAATTTATAGTAACAGTAGTAAGTACACCACAGCAATGTACTTATAGTAACAGTAGTAAGCATACACCACAGTCTGTAATTCCTAGTAACAGTAGTAGTATACACAGTATGTAATTATAGTAACAGTAGTAAGCATACACCACAGTCTGTACTTCCTAGTAACAGTAGTAAGTATATATTACAGTCTGTACTCTAGTAACAGTTGTAAGCATACACTACAGTCTGTACCCCTGTAAGTAGGTATACACCACAGTCTACTTTAGTAAGTGTAGTAGGTGTACACCACAGTCTGTACTTCTAGTAACAGTAGTAAGTATACACTAGTCAGTACTTCTAGTACAGTTGTAAGTATACACTACAGTCTGTACTTCCTTGTAACAGTTGTGGCATACACCACAGTCTGTACTTCTAGTAACAGTAGTAAGTATACACTACAGTCTGTACTTCTAGTAACAGTAGTAAGCATACACTACAGTCTGTACCTCTAGTAACAGTAGTAAGTATACACATATTTCCTAGTCTGTACAGTCTGACCTCTAGTAACAGTAGTAAGTATACACCACAGTCTGTACTCTAGTAACAGTAGTAAGTATACACCACAGTCTGTATTTCTAGTAACAGTAGTAAGTATACACTGTAACAGTCTGTACTTCTAGTAACAGTAGTAAGTATACACCACAGTCTGTACTTCTAGTAACAGTAGTAAGTATACACCACAGTCTGTAATTTCCTAGTAACAGTAGTAAGTATACACCACAGTCTGTCCCTCTAGTAACAGTAGTAAGCATACACCACAGTCTGTATTTAGTAACAGTAGTAAGTATACACCACAGTCTGTACTTCTAGTAACAGTAGTAAGTATACACTACAGTCTGTATTCCTAGTAACAGTAGTAAGTGTGCATACACCACAGTCTGTACCTCTAGTAACAGTAGTAAGTATACACCACAGTCTGTACTCTAGTAACAGTAGTAAGTATACACCACAACTGTATTTCAGTAACAGTAGTAAGCATACACTACAGTCTGTACCTAGTAACAGTAGTATACACACAGTCTGTACTCTAGTAACAGTAGTAAGTATACACACACAGTCTGTAACTTCTAGTAACAGTAGTAAGTATACACCACAGTCTGTAATTTATAGTAACAGTAAGTATACACACACAGTGTGTCTGTACTTATAGTAACAGTAGTAAGCATACACACTACAGTCTTGTACTCTAGTAACAGTAGTAAGTATACACTCACAGTCTGTAATTTCTAGTAACAGTAGGTATACACCACAGTCTGTAATTTCTAGTAACAGTAGTAAGCATACACACAGTCTGTGCACTCTAGTAACAGTAGTAAGTATACACCACAGTCTGTAATTCTAGTAACAGTAGTAAGTAACCACAGTCTGTACCTCCTAGTAACAGTAGAGTAGTTCAGCTCTAGTAACAGTTGTAAGTATACACTACAGTCTGTACTTCTAGTAACAGTAGTAAGTATACACCACAGTCCGTACTCTAGTAACAGTAGTAAGCATACACTACAGTCTGTACTTCTAGTAACAGTAGTAAGTATACACTACAGTCTGTACTTCTAGTAACAGTAGTAAGTATACACCACAGTCTGTACCTCTAGTAACAGTAGTAAGTATACACTACAGTCTGTAACTCTAGTAACAGTTGTAAGTGCATACACCACAGTCTGTCACTTAGTAACAGTAGTAATTTACCACACTAGTAACAGTAGTAAGTATACACTCACAGTCTGTACTCTAGTAACAGTAGTAAGTATACTTACAGTCTCTTCAGAACACTCTAGTAACAGTTGTAAGTATACACCACAGTCTACACTCTAGTAACAGTAGTAAGTATACACTACAGTCTGTAAATCTAGTAACAGTAGTAAGTATACACCACAGTTCTAGTACCTCTAGTAACAGTAGTAAGTATACACCACAGTCTGTATTTCTAGTAACAGTAGTAAGCATACACTACAGTCTGTACTTTAGTAACAGTAGTAAGTATACACTACAGTCTGTACTTCTAGTAACAGTAGTAAGTATACACTACAGTCTGTACTTTCTAGTAACAGTAGTAAGTATACACCACAGTCTGTACTTCTAGTAACAGTGTAAGTATACACTACAGTCTGTACTCTAATAACAGTAGTAAGTATACTACAGTCTGTACTCTAGTAACAGTTGTAGGTATACACTACAGTCTGTACCTCCTAGTAACAGTAGTAAGCATACACTACAGTCTCCTACTTCTAGTAACAGTAGTAAGTATACACTACAGTCTGTACCTCTAGTAACAGTAAGTAACACTACAGTTTGTACCTAGTAACTGGCATAACCACAGTCTGTATTCTAGTAACAGTAGTAAGTATACACCACAGTCTGTACACCACAGTCTGTCTAGTAACAGTTGTAAGTATACACTACAGTCTGTACTTCTAGTAACAGTAGTAAGTATACACTACAGTCTGTACCTCTAGTAACAGTAGTAAGTATACACTACAGTCTGTACTTCTAGTAACAGTAGTAAGTATACACTACAGTCTGTACCTCTAGTAACAGTTGTAAGCATATACACTGCAGTCTCTACCTGTAATAGTAACAGTAGTAAAATACACTCACAGTCTGTACCTCTAGTAACAGTAGTAAGTATACACCACAGTCTGTACTCTAGTAACAGTAGTAAGTATACACCACAGTCTGTATCTCTAGTAACAGTAGTAAGTATACACCACAGTCTGTACCTCTAGTAACAGTTGTAAGTATACACTACAGTCTGTACTTCTAGTAACAGCTGTAAGTATACACTACAGTCTGTACCTCTAGTAACAGTAGTGGTATACACCACAGTCTGTACTTCTAGTAACAGTTGTAAGTATACACTACAGTCTGTACTTCTAGTAACAGTAGTAAGTATACACCACAGTCTGTACTTCTAGTAACAGTTGTAAGTATACACTACAGTCTGTAATCTCTAGTAACAGTTGTAAGTATACACTACAGTCTGTACATCTAGTAACAGTTGTAAGTATACACTACAGTCTGTACTCTAGTAACAGTAAGTATACACCACAGTCTGTACTTCTAGTAACAGTTGTAAGTATACACTACAGTCTGTACTCTAGTAACAGTTGTAAGTATACACTACAGTCTGTACATCTAGTAACAGTTGTAAGCATACAACTACAGTCTGTACTCTAGTAACAGTTGTAAGTATACACTACAGTCTGTACTTCTAGTAACAGTAGTAAGTATACACTACAGTCTGTACTCTAGTAACAGTTGTAAGTATACACTCACAGTCTGTACTTCTAGTAACAGTAGTAAGTATACACCACAGTCTGTAACTTCTAGTAACAGTAGTAAGTATACACTACAGTCTGTAATCTCTAGTAACAGTAGTAAGCATACACACAGTCTGTACTCTAGTAACAGTAGTAAGTATACACTACAGTCTGTATTTCTCTAGTAACAGCTGTAAGTATACACTACAGTCTGTACTTCTAGTAACAGTAGTAAGTATACACTACAGTCTGTACTTCCCTAGTAACAGTAGTAAGTATACACCACAGTCTGTACTCCTAGTAACAGTAGTAAGTATACACCACAGTCTGTACTCTAGTAACAGTTGTAAGTATACACCACAGTCTGTCACACTTTATAGTAACAGTAGTAAGTATACACTCACAGTCTGTACCTCTAGTAACAGTAGTAGTAGTATACACTACAGTCTGTACTCTAGTAACAGTAGTAAGTATACACCACAGTCTGTACTTCCTAGTAACAGTAGTAAGCATACACCGCAGTCCTGTAACCTCTAGTAACAGTAGTAAGTATACACTCACAGTCTGTAACTCTAGTAACAGTAGTAAGCATACACCACAGTCTGTACTTCTCTAGTAACAGTAGTAAGTATACACCACAGTCTGTAACTTCTAGTAACAGTAGTAAGTATACACTACAGTCTGTACTTCCCTAGTAACAGTAGTAAGTATACACCACAGTCTGTACTCTAGTAACAGTAGTAAGTATACACTACAGTCTGTACTCCTAGTAACAGTAGTAAGTATACACCACAGTCTGTAACTCCCTAGTAACAGTAGTAGGCATACACCACAGTCTGTAATTTCCTAGTAACAGTAGTAAGCATACACCACAGTCTGTAATTCTAGTAACAGTTAGTAAGTATACACCACAGTCTGTACTCTAGTAACAGCTCTAAGCATACACCACAGTCTGTAATTTCTAGTAACAGTAGTAAGTATACACCACAGTCTGTACCTCTAGTAACAGTAGTAAGCATACACCACAGTCTGTACTTCTAGTAACAGTAGTAAGTATACACCACAGTCTGTAACTTCCTAGTAACAGTTGTAAGCATATAACTCACAGTCTGTACCTCTAGTAACAGTTGTAAGTATACACTACAGTCTGTACCTCTAGTAACAGTAGTAAGCATACACCACAGTCTGTACCTCTAGTAACAGTAGTAAGTATACACTACAGTCTGTACTCTAGTAACAGTAGTAAGTATACACCACAGTCTGTATTTCTAGTAACAGTAGTAAGTATATAACCACAGTCTGTACCTCTAGTAACAGTAGTAAGCATACACTACAGCCCTACTACTTAGTAAACAGTAAGTACACCACATCTCAGGCTCTAGTAACAGCAGTGGGCATACACTACAGTCCCAAATACTTAGTAACAGTAGTGCATACACCACAGTCTGTACTCTAGTAACAGTTGTAAGTATACACTACAGTCTGTACTCTAGTAACAGTAGTAAGTATACACCACAGTCTGTACTTCTTAGTAACAGCTTGTAAGTATACACCACAGTCTGTACTTTCTAGTAACAACAGTAGTAAGTATGCACTACAGTCTGTACTTCTAGTAACAGCTAGGCATACACCAGTCTGTACCTCTAGTAACAGTAGTAAGTATACACACAGTCTGTACATCTAGTAACAGTAGTAAGTATACACTACAGTCTGTACTCTAGTAACAGTTGTAAGTATACACTACAGTCTGTACTTCTAGTAACAGTTGTAAGTATACACTACAGTCTGTAATTCTAGTAACAGTTGTAAGTATACACCACAGTCTGTACCTCTAGTAACAGTAGTAAGTATACACTACAGTCTGTAATCTAGTAACAGTAGTAAGTATACACTACAGTCTGTACTTCTAGTAACAGTTGTAAGTATACACTACAGTCTGTAAGTATTTTGTTAAATGTAACGGTAAACTTCACAGTATCTATGAAAAGAAACAGGTAGACAGAACAGTCATCTGTTTAAAGTAATACGTAAATGTATATTTGTGTTTTAGTGTTACACTCTGTAAAGCAGAATTTTAGCGTCCAATTAACGAAAAATAAAATTTTGATCGTAAAGCATTTAGGTATATTCACTTTGTGAAGTGATATGTTGTTACTGTTTATTTCGTTTATGTAATCGCTATGTTGTTACAGGTATAAACCTAATGATTAGTATTAGGCCTAATACTTATGTCTGATGACAAGTATCATTAATTATTATCATGTTTCGCGCATTTTAAACATTATTCTTTCCATAAAATAAGAATGCTTATTGATAAACAGAACTTAGATGTAGGCTAAACGTAAAATCTCAATGTTGTTATCCCATGTTTTTTTTTTTTTAGGACTAATACTGTTCGTTCTTCACTGGTTTATTTGGAATTTGCTCCTAGCTGTCAGTTTCTGGTTATCTGCAGTATACCGGTTTGATTTAAAACTTGTTCCATGCTATACTGATTTCCAGGTCAAGGGAAAATGCTTGCAAACGATATTGTGCTTTGCTTGTCGATAAAAGGTAATACACATTCCAGTCACTAGAGGGCATGATTGAAAGCACTCCGTTAGTTCTTATTTTCGTGGCGCTTTTCTGTTTTATTTTTTTAAATTCGAACTGTTTGTTTGTTTGTTTTCGGAATTTCGCGCAAAGCTACTCGAAGGCTATCTACGCTAGCCGTCCCTAATTTAGCAGTGTAAGACTAGAGGGAAGCCAGCTAGTCATCAACCACCCACCGCAAATTCTTGTGCTACTCTTTTTACCAACGAATAGTGGATTGACCGTCACTTTATAACGCTCCCACGGCTGGGAGGGCGAGCATGTTTGGCGCGAACCCGCGACCCTCAGATTACGAGTCGCACGCCTTACGCGCTTGGCCATGCCAGGCCCAAAATTCGAACTAATACGGAGCCTACAGTTGTGAATAACGATGGCGCTACTGCAAAATCAATAGAGTGACGTCAGACAACCACGAGTAAAGTTAAAAAGTAATACGTAATTAGGGCTAAAGAAAATGTAAACCAATAGAAGAATTGTACACAAAACTTTAGCTCAAGATTCATGTTTCTTTTTTACTATAAATTAAGAAAGTATTTGTAAAGACAATGAATCGGGTTTATCCACAGTAGGTTTTATCAATTAATTTAAAGACCACGTGCTCTTAAACAGGATAATTTCACATGTGATCTAGCCAGAATCAACCATCCACAGGAGAAAGACGTCACCAGATGGTTTTTGTTCTTTTATTTAAAACACAGAAATCTAACATTCGACTGTTCAAGTCTAACCTTCCCTCTGTACGCGAGGGGCTGGACTTAGTGCTTTATACGCTAACAATCTGAGTTCGATACCTGTCGTGGGAAGAGTACAAATGGCTTATTGTGTATCTTTGTGCTTAACAATAAACTAGCGATCAAATATGGAGTCTAAATGAACTATATTTTAACGGATTACCTGTATATTCCAAATTTATTGAGCAGCAAGTTGTCCGTTGACTCTGGTACGTAAAAGACTGCGAGTCCTTTGGAAGGTACATATACAGTGAAACATTTTTGAGTTACTTAGGTATAGAGTTATGAATGTCCCAGCAAATGTGAAACAGATATATTTGCCCAATTTAACAAAATTTTTACATCTCTTGTTAAATTCGAATATTTTTATTTATATAACCACGGCTTCTTATTTAACCAAACACGTAATTACTCGAAGTAAAAGTGAGATTAATTAAACTCTTAAGGAAAAAAAACGGTTGAACCAATTTGACATATTTTTCTTCATATTTTGTTCAATTCGAATATTTTATTCACTTAGACAAAGATGTACAGATGTGATAATTAAGCCAGCCGGATCACCACACTTTTAACTCGGCCAGAAAGTGTAACCCACACTTCCTAATTAATTAATTAATTAATCTACGAATTATTTGCTTCCACCAGAGAAAGCTAACAATGTATAAACGTTCCTGTCCGTTTAGAAACTACTGGCATTTCTGAGTAGATTCAACTTGCTCACAAACTTGTCTCACATAAAACATTCTCCAACATTTAACCGGGGTCCACACACCTGCTGTTTATTAAAAGACAGTGTTATAAATAGAAACAGAAGTATTCTAGCTCATTCAGGGTTTTATGTCTTGTTAGTATGAGGCTACATACCATGTGAATATCATGTTATTAGTATCATGTGAATACCATACCATTAGTATCACGTTACAACCATGCAAATACCATACATGTTACATACCATCTTAGTATCATGTTACAACCAACTTACTAATATCATGTTACATACCATCTTAGTATCATGTTACAACCAAGTTACTAATATCATGTTACATACCATCTTAGTATCATGTTACAACCAACTTACTAATATCATGTTACATACCATTTCATTATCATGTTACAAACTAAGTTACTAATATCATGTTACATACCATTTCAGTATCATGTTACAACCAACTTACTAATATCATGTTACATACCATCTTAGTATCATGTTACAACCAACTTACTAATATCATGTTACATACCATCTTAGTATCATGTTACAACCAACTTACTAATATCATGTTACATACCATTTCAGTATCATGTTACAACCAACTTACTAATATCATGTTACATACCATCTTAGTATCATGTTACAAACCAACTTACTAATATCATGTTACATACCATTTCATTATCATGTTACAACCAAGTTACTAATATCATGTTACATACCATCTTAGTATCATGTTACAAACTAACTTACTAATATTATGTTACATACCATCTTAGTATCATGTTACAACCAAGTTACTAATATCATGTTACATAGCATCTTAGTATCATGTTACAACCAACTTACTAATATCATGTTACATACCATCTTAGTATCATGTTACAACCAACTTACTAATATTATGTTACATACCATTTTAGTATCATGTTACAACCAACTTACTAATATTATGTTACATACCATCTTAGTATCATGTTACAACCAACTTACTAATATTATGTTACATACCATCTTAGTATCATGTTACAACCAACTTACTAATATCATGTTACATACCATCTTAGTATCATGTTACAACCAACTTACTAATATCATGTTACATACCATCTTAGTATCATGTTACAACCAAGTTACTAATATCATGTTACATACCATCTTAGTATCATGTTACAACCAACTTACTAATATCATGTTACATACCATTTCATTATCATGTTACAACCAAGTTACTAATATCATGTTACATACCATCTTAGTATCATGTTACAAACCAACTTACTAATATTATGTTACATACCATCTTAGTATCATGTTACAAACTAAGTTACTAATATCATGTTACATAGCATCTTAGTATCATGTTACAACCAACTTACTAATATCATGTTACATACCATCTTAGTATCATGTTACAAACCAACTTACTAATATTATGTTACATACCATCTTAGTATCATGTTACAAACCAACTTACTAATATTATGTTACATACCATCTTAGTATCATGTTACAAACCAACTTACTAATATTATGTTACATACCATCTTAGTATCATGTTACAACCAACTTACTAATATCATGTTACATACCATCTTAGTATCATGTTACAACCAACTTACTAATATCATGTTACATACCATCTTAGTATCATGTTACAACCAACTTACTAATATCATGTTACATACCATTTCAGTATCATGTTACAACCAACTTACTAATATCATGTTACATACCATCTTAGTATCATGTTACAACCAAGTTACTAATATCATGTTACATACCATCTTAGTATCATGTTACATACCATCTTAGTATCATGTTTTTAGTATCATGTTGAAACCATGTTATTAGTGGAGCTTACATTTTGTTTATATAACATCCCGTACTTCAACCTTGATTTTCAAACAAGAAATATAGTTATTCGAAGTAGACGAGATGTTTATTGAAACCTTAAGGGAAAAAATAAAACGACCGTTCGAGGTGAAAGAAAGCTCAGAATGTGAAATCTTTTCTTATTTTAACTTTGAAACCGAGTTTTAAATTGACGTGTCTGTGAGTCGAATCCCGGTTTAGATTTACTGAGTTTAGTTGTGCTTACTGTAAATTTTCGTTCTTCAACTCTAAACAAATGGGGAAAATCACGAAGTAAAAACAAAAATCACTCATGGCAGTTGTCAGTTTCGTCTTCTGGTACAGTTTAGAGACGACTTGTGTGTTTATTAGCTGGCTATCGTATCACAAAGATCTTTCGTTACTTGTTCAAGCCGTATTTCGTCGTAATAACTGAGCTGAGTGCTCATTTGTAACAGCCACTGCTTAGCCTCATAATTAACGCGTTCGACGCTCAATCTGCGGGTCGTGAACTGGAATCTCTCACCCTTTTAACCATAATAGTGTATGATGTTACGGTCGATCTTTCTTTTCGTTGGTAAAAGAGTTGATGGAGGGTGATGTTGATTAGTTACCTTCCCCGTGGTTCATCTCTTTAAAATTAGTGTTAGGTCAGGGCAGATAGCCCTAAAAAAACTACAAATTTTTCATATTGTCTGAGGGCTATCTGTGCTCTGCCCATCACGGGTATCGAAAACTGGTTTATAGCATTGTAAGTCTACAAACATACCACTGTACCATTGAGACCTTTACTTTGTTTCTCTTTTATTTTATGGTCGATTGGTAACTGTCTTCTAACATTTTTTTTACAGCTGATTTGTGACTGGTTTCTAGCGCTTTTCATGGTTGGTTTCATTCAACTTTAACTTTATTTAGTTACAGTTAAGTAACTAATGTTATTTTTGGAAACATTTTAAACACAATTTTATTGCCTGAAAACCTGGTTACGCCATCTACAGTGTTTGTGATGACTGCCCTGTTTTGCTACTCGATTTACTGCTTATCTCCGCCTGTCATCGACCGAGAACAATCAGGGAAGCTTCCTTAAAGTGGCCCATAAGGAATATCCCAGTAATGGAGAAAGCTAGCTTCGCGTACAAAAGCTCAGAATGACTCAGCAGTTTTATTTGTAACTCTGCCCACGTGTTGTTCTATTTAACTGGTTAAGATAAAAAAACAAAACAAAAACATAACTATGTTACAATTTCCTGAAGCACTAATAAGTTATTATCTGTTTAGTTATCACACGTACAGTATTTCAACTGCGTTTTAAATCCACTAACAAAATACATTGTTAGCTTTCCAATCTTTATCTGATTTGTGTTAATAATAAAAATGCTCTCTGGCGAGCTGCTGTCGAGTTTAAGGGCTCATAACGCCAAAGTTTGGGAATTGATCCCTTCTTTGGGCATAGCACAGATAGTCCATTGCGTGCTGCGTGTTTAGCAACAAACAAAATAACATAAACTAGTTTCAAGCGCCCTCTTCACTCTCACAATCACGGCTGGTATGGATAGAGAAAAATTCCATCTAGAAGAGCGAACAACGTTTCGACCTTCTTCGGTCATCGTCAGGTTCACAAAGATAGAAAGAGGTAACTGACCAATAGCTGACCACATGTTTGAATCGAGTGTAGGAATCTAGAGGGCGTGCTTAGATGTTTGATTATATTTATTAATATATGTATAAAGAAGTCCCAACCACTGAAGCCTGCAAGATAGCCTTAGAACTCTATATCCGAGACCCTAACCCATCAATAGACATTCCCAGCCACTAATTAGCAACCCTCATAGAATTCACCACGATGAAGACAAACTTCATGTTTAACAACCACAACTATATACAAACAAATGGCCTAAGCATTGGCAACCCAGTATCACCAGTTCTAGCCAATATTTTTATAACTGCCACGACTTCCATATTGAAGAAACAAGTAGAAAAATGGAAACCAGATTCAAAGAACACAAAAAGTCACCTTCATACGTTTTCGAACACTACAAGTCAAATAAACACAACATAACTATAGAAAACACTCAAATACTAAATAAAGAAACAAACATAAACAAACGCAAAGTTAAAGAAGCCTTACTTATACAACAACTTAAACCCAAAATAAACCAATAGAAAGGAACACCTTTATATCTAATATTAATAAACATAATAAAACATCTAAGCACGCCCTCTACATTCCTACACTCAATTACATAACCGCTTTCAAACTTGTGGTCAGCTATTGGTCAGTTACCTCTTTCTTTCTTTGTAAACCTAAAGATGACAGGAGGTCGAAACGTTGTTCGCTGCGCCTCTACATAGAGTTTTTTTTCTATTCATACCGGCCGTTTTTTTACATATATAATGTGAAACAAAATAATATGTGCAGCATTTCCATGAAATTACATTGTATTACAACACCGACATCAAGTGTTTGTAACGAGGCTAGTCTCTATTTGTGTCTAACAGATTATTGGCCGCACGTTAATGCAGGATTACGTTATTGTTACCAATACAAGAATTAGAAGTTAGTCTTCATGTCAAGTGTAAACGAACTGAGTCGTGACTGTTATAAAAAATAAATATGGTAAAATATGACGGTAAATATTCGTCGTTACTAGTTTAAAAGTTAGATTTTGTTCTTGTAGTGAAGTCGTAGTTCATAAGTGTTACTCGTAGTTCTTGTTAAAAGTCGTACTACGAAGTGACGAGGTAACTCTTTGTTTTCTTTTAATGGCGACTGTATAACCTACGTGACGTTGCTTCACGGTTACTCCCCATTGGTCCATCTTTGTTTTGTTTTAATGGCGACTGTATAACCTACGTGACGTTGCTTCACGGTTACTCCCCATTGGTCCATCTTTGTTTTGTTTTAATGGCGACAGTATAACCTACGTGCCGTCGCTTCACGGTTACTCCCCATTGGTCCACCTTTGTTTTGTTTTAATGGCGACAGTATAACCTACGTGACGTTGCTTCACGGTTACTCCCCATTGGTCCATGAGACAAATATAAAAGTGTGTTATATACTGTTGTTAGTGTAGCAGTGTAAGGTGTAGATCGCTTTCGTAGTAGTTGTAGAGACGAGACCTTATTCTCAAGAATATGGTACTTTTCATGTAGTAGTTGTAGAGACGAGACCTTATTCTCAAGAATATGGTCCTTTTCATGTCGTATTTGTAGAGACGAGACCTTATTCTCAAGAATATGGTCCTTTTCATGTAGTATTTGTAGAGACGAGACCTTATTCTCAAGAATATGGTACTTTTCATGTAGCAGTTGTAGAGACGAGACCTTATTCTCAAGAATATGGTCCTTTTCATGTCGTATTTGTAGAGACGAGACCTTATTCTCAAGAATATGGTACTTTTCATGTAGTAGTTGTAGAGACGAGACCTTATTCTCAAGAATATGGTACTTTTCATGTAGTAGTTGTAGAGACGAGACCTTATTCTCAAGAATATGGTACTTTTCATGTAGTAGTTGTAGAGACGAGACCTTATTCTCAAGAATATGGTACTTTTCATGTAGTAGTTGTAGAGACGAGACCTTATTCTCAAGATATGGTTCTTTTCATGTAGTATTTGTAGAGACGAGACCTTATTCTCAAGAATATGGTACTTTTCATGTAGTAGTTGAAGAGACGAGACCTTATTCTCAAGAATATGGTCCTTTTCATGTAGTAGTTGTAGAGACGAGACCTTATTCTCAAGAATATGGTCCTTTTCATGTCGTATTTGTAGAGACGAGACCTTATTCTCAAGAATATGGTCCTTTTCATGTAGTATTTGTAGAGACGAGACCTTATTCTCAAGAATATGGTACTTTTCATGTAGTAGTTGTAGAGACGAGACTTTATTCTGAAGAATATGGTCCTTTTCATGTAGTATTTGTAGAGACGAGACCTTATTCTGAAGAATATGGTCCTTTTCACGTCGTATTTGTAGAGACGAGACCTTATTCTCAAGAACATGGTACTTTTCATGTAGTAGTTGTAGAGACGAGACCTTATTCTCAAGAATATGGTCCTTTTCATGTAATAGTTGTAGAGACGAGACTTTATTCTTAAGAATATGGTACTTTTTATGTAGTAGTTGTAAAGACGAGACCTTGTTCTTAAGAATATGGTGCCTTTCATGTACTTTTTGTAGAGACGAGACCTTATTCTCAAGAATATGGTACTTTTCATGTAGTAGTTGTAGAGACGAGACCTTATTCTCAAGAATATGGTCCTTTTCAGTAATGAATGATTTTGTATAGGTTACTAATATTAGATAAACACAATAATGAATGGTTTTGTATAGGTTACTAATATTAGATAAACACAATAATGAATGGTTTTGTATAGGTTACTAATATTAGATAAACACAATAATGAATGGTTTTGTATAGGTTACTAATATTAGATAAACACAATAATGAATGGTTTTGTATAGGTTACTAATATTAGATAAACACAATAATGAATGGTTTTGTATAGGTTACTAATATTAGATAAACACAATAATGAATGGTTTTGTATTGGTTACCAATATTAGATAAACACAATAATGAATGGTTTTGTATAGGTTACCAATATTAGATAAACACAATAATGAATGGTTTTGTATAGGTTACTAATATTAGATAAACACAATAATGAATGGTTTTGTATAGGTTACTAATATTAGATAAACACAATAATGAATGGTTTTGTATTGGTTACTAATATTAGATAAACACAATAATGAATGGTTTTGTATAGGTTACTAATATTAGATAAACACAATAATGAATGGTTTTGTATTGGTTACTAATATTAGATAAACACAATAATGAATGGTTTTGTATAGGTTACTAATATTAGATAAACACAATAATGAATGGTTTTGTATAGGTTACTAATATTAGATAAACACAATAATGAATGGTTTTGTATAGGTTACTAATATTAGATAAACACAATAATGAATGGTTTTGTATAGGTCACTAATATTACATAAACACAATAATGAATGGTTTTGTATAGGTTACTAATATTAGATAAACACAATAATGAATGGTTTTGTATAGGTTACTAATATTAGATAAACACAATAATGAATGGTTTTGTATTGGTTACTAATATTAGATAAACACAATAATGAATGGTTTTGTATAGGTTACTAATATTAGATAAACACAATAATGAATGGTTTTGTATAGGTCACTAATATTACATAAACACAATAATGAATGGTTTTGTATAGGTTACTAATATTAGATAAACACAATAATGAATGGTTTTGTATAGGTCACTAATATTACATAAACACAATAATGAATGGTTTTGTATAGGTTACTAATATTAGATAAACACAATAATGAATGGTTTTGTTTAGGTTACTAATATTAGATAAACACAATAATGAATGGTTTTGTATAGGTTACTAATATTAGATAAACACAATAATGAATGGTTTTGTATTGGTTACTAATATTAGATAAACACAATAATGAATGGTTTTGTATAGGTTACTAATATTAGATAAACACAATAATGAATGGTTTTGTATAGGTCACTAATATTACATAAACACAATAATGAATGGTTTTGTATAGGTTACTAATATTAGATAAACACAATAATGAATGGTTTTGTATAGGTTACTAATATTAGATAAACACAATAATGAATGGTTTTGTATAGGTTACTAATATTAGATAAACACAATAATGAATGGTTTTGTATAGGTTACTAATATTAGATAAACACAATAATGAATGGTTTTGTATAGGTTACTAATATTAGATAAACACAATAATGAATGGTTTTGTATAGGTTACTAATATTAGATAAACACAATAATGAATGGTTTTGTATTGGTTACTAATATTAGATAAACACAATAATGAATGGTTTTGTATAGGTTACTAATATTAGATAAACACAATAATGAATGGTTTTGTATTGGTTACTAATATTAGATAAACACAATAATGAATGGTTTTGTATAGGTTACTAATATTAGATAAACACAATAATGAATGGTTTTGTATAGGTTACTAATATTAGATAAACACAATAATGAATGGTTTTGTATAGGTTACTAATATTAGATAAACACAATAATGAATGGTTTTGTATTGGTTACTAATATTAGATAAACACAATAATGAATGGTTTTGTATAGGTTACTAATATTAGATAAACACAATAATGAATGGTTTTGTATAGGTTACTAATATTAGATAAACACAATAATGAATGGTTTTGTATAGGTTACTAATATTAGATAAACACAATAATGAATGGTTTTGTATTGGTTACTAATATTAGATAAACACAATAATGAATGGTTTTGTATTGGTTACTAATATTAGATAAAACACAATAATGAATGGTTTTGTATAGGTTACTAATATTAGATAAACACAATAATGAATGGTTTTGTATAGGTTACTAATATTAGATAAACACAATAATGAATGGTTTTGTATAGGTTACTAATATTAGATAAACACAATAATGAATGGTTTTGTATAGGTTACTAATATTAGATCAACACAATAATGAATGGTTTTGTATAGGTTACTAATATTAGATAAACACAATAATGAATGGTTTTGTATTGGTTACTAATATTAGATAAACACAATAATGAATGGTTTTGTATAGGTCACTAATATTACATAAACACAATAATGAATGGTTTTGTATAGGTTACTAATATTAGATAAACACAATAATGAATGGTTTTGTATTGGTTACTAATATTAGATAAACACAATAATGAATGGTTTTGTATAGGTTACTAATATTAGATAAACACAATAATGAATGGTTTTGTATAGGTTACTAATATTAGATAAACACAATAATGAATGGTTTTGTATAGGTCACTAATATTAGATAAACACAATAATGAATGGTTTTGTATAGGTTACTAATATTAGATAAACACAATAATGAATGGTTTTGTATAGGTTACTAATATTAGATAAACACAATAATGAATGGTTTTGTATTGGTTACTAATATTAGATAAACAGAATAATGAATGGTTTTGGATAGGTCACTAATATTACATAAACACAATAATGAATGGTTTTGTATAAGTTACTAATATTAGATAAACACAATAATGAATGGTTTTGTATAGGTTACTAATATTGGATAAACACAATAATGAATGGTTTTGTATAGGTCACTAATATTAGATCAACACAATAATGAATGGTTTTGTATAGGTTACTAATATTAGATAAACACAATAATGAATGGTTTTGTATTGGTTACTAATATTAGATAAACACAATAATGAATGGTTTTGTATAGGTCACTAATATTAGATAAACACAATAATGAATGGTTTTGTATAGGTCAATGAAATATTACATAAACACAATAATGAATGGTTTTGTATAGGTTACTAATATTAGATAAACACAATAATGAATGGTTTTGTATAGGTTACTAATATTAGATAAACACAATAATGAATGGTTTTGTATAGGTTACTAATATTAGATAAACACAATAATGAATGGTTTTGTATAGGTTACTAATATTAGATAAACACAATAATGAATGGTTTTGTATAGGTTACTAATATTAGATAAACACAATAATGAATGGTTTTGTATAGGTTACTAATATTAGATAAACACAATAATGAATGGTTTTGTATAGGTTACTAATATTAGATAAACACAATAATGAATGGTTTTGTATAGGTTACTAATATTAGATAAACACAATAATGAATGGTTTTGTATAGGTTACTAATATTAGATAAACACAATAATGAATGGTTTTGTATAGGTTACTAATATTAGATAAACACAATAATGAATGGTTTTGTATAGGTCACTAATATTAGATAAACACAATAATGAATGGTTTTGTATAGGTTACTAATATTAGATAAACACAATAATGAATGGTTTTGTATAGGTTACTAATATTAGATAAACACAATAATGAATGGTTTTGTATAGGTTACTAATATTAGATAAACACAATAATGAATGGTTTTGTATAGGTTACTAATATTAGATAAACACAATAATGAATGGTTTTGTATAGGTTACTAATATTAGATAAACACAATAATGAATGGTTTTGTATAGGTCACTAATATTAGATAAACACAATAATGAATGGTTTTGTATAGGTTACTAATATTAGATAAACACAATAATGAATGGTTTTGTATAGGTTACTAATATTAGATAAACACAATAATGAATGGTTTTGTATAGGTTACTAATATTAGATAAACACAATAATGAATGGTTTTGTATAGGTTACTAATATTAGATAAACACAATAATGAATGGTTTTGTATAGGTTACTAATATTAGATAAACACAATAATGAATGGTTTTGTATAGGTTACTAATATTAGATAAACACAATAATGAATGGTTTTGTATTGGTTACTAATATTAGATAAACACAATAATGAATGGTTTTGTATAGGTTACTAATATTAGATAAACACAATAATGAATGGTTTTGTATTGGTTACTAATATTAGATAAACACAATAATGAATGGTTTTGTATAGGTTACTAATGTTAGATAAACACAATAATGAATGGTTTTGTATAGGTTACTAATATTAGATAAACACAATAATGAATGGTTTTGTATAGGTTACTAATATTAGATAAACACAATAATGAATGGTTTTGTATTGGTTACTAATATTAGATAAACACAATAATGAATGGTTTTGTATAGGTTACTAATATTAGATAAACACAATAATGAATGGTTTTGTATAGGTTACTAATATTAGATAAACACAATAATGAATGGTTTTGTATAGGTTACTAATATTAGATAAACACAATAATGAATGGTTTTGTATTGGTTACTAATATTAGATAAACACAATAATGAATGGTTTTGTATTGGTTACTAATATTAGATAAACAGAATAATGAATGGTTTTGTATAGGTCACTAATATTACATAAACACAATAATGAATGGTTTTGTATAGGTTACTAATATTAGATAAACACAATAATGAATGGTTTTGTATAGGTTACTAATATTAGATAAACACAATAATGAATGGTTTTGTATAGGTCACTAATATTAGATCAACACAATAATGAATGGTTTTGTATAGGTTACTAATATTAGATAAACACAATAATGAATGGTTTTGTATTGGTTACTAATATTAGATAAACACAATAATGAATGGTTTTGTATAGGTCACTAATATTACATAAACACAATAATGAATGGTTTTGTATGGGTTACTAATATTAGATAAACACAATAATGAATGGTTTTGTATTGGTTACTAATATTAGATAAACACAATAATGAATGGTTTTGTATAGGTTACTAATATTAGATAAACACAATAATGAATGGTTTTGTATAGGTTACTAATATTAGATAAACACAATAATGAATGGTTTTGTATAGGTCACTAATATTACATAAACACAATAATGAATGGTTTTGTATAGGTTACTAATATTAGATAAACACAATAATGAATGGTTTTGTATAGGTTACTAATATTAGATAAACACAATAATGAATGGTTTTGTATTGGTTACTAATATTAGATAAACAGAATAATGAATGGTTTTGGATAGGTCACTAATATTACATAAACACAATAATGAATGGTTTTGTATAGGTTACTAATATTAGATAAACACAATAATGAATGGTTTTGTATAGGTTACTAATATTGGATAAACACAATAATGAATGGTTTTGTATAGGTCACTAATATTAGATCAACACAATAATGAATGGTTTTGTATAGGTTACTAATATTAGATAAACACAATAATGAATGGTTTTGTATTGGTTACTAATATTAGATAAACACAATAATGAATGGTTTTGTATAGGTCACTAATATTACATAAACACAATAATGAATGGTTTTGTATAGGTTACTAATATTGGATAAACACAATAATGAATGGTTTTGTATTGGTTACTAATATTAGATAAACACAATAATGAATGGTTTTGTATAGGTTACTAATATTAGATAAACACAATAATGAATGGTTTTGTATAGGTCACTAATATTACATAAACACAATAATGAATGGTTTTGTATTGGTTACTAATATTAGATAAACACAATAATGAATGGTTTTGTATAGGTTACTAATATTAGATAAACACAATAATGAATGGTTTTGTATAGGTTACTAATATTAGATAAACACAATAATGAATGGTTTTGTATAGGTTACTAATATTAGATAAACACAATAATGAATGGTTTTGTATAGGTTACTAATATTAGATAAACACAATAATGAATGGTTTTGTATAGGTTACTAATATTAGATAAACACAATAATGAATGGTTTTGTATAGGTTACTAATATTAGATAAACACAATAATGAATGGTTTTGTATAGGTCACTAATATTAGATAAACACAATAATGAATGGTTTTGTATAGGTCACTAATATTAGATAAACACAATAATGAATGGTTTTGTATAGGTTACTAATATTAGATAAACACAATAATGAATGGTTTTGTATAGGTTACTAATATTAGATAAACACAATAATGAATGGTTTTGTATAGGTTACTAATATTAGATAAACACAATAATGAATGGTTTTGTATAGGTTACTAATATTAGATAAACACAATAATGAATGGTTTTGTATAGGTCACTAATATTACATAAACACAATAATGAATGGTTTTGTATAGGTTACTAATATTAGATAAACACAATAATGAATGGTTTTGTATAGGTTACTAATATTAGATAAACACAATAATGAATGGTTTTGTATAGGTTACTAATATTAGATAAACACAATAATGAATGGTTTTGTATTGGTTACTAATATTAGATAAACAGAATAATGAATGGTTTTGTATAGGTCACTAATATTACATAAACACAATAATGAATGGTTTTGTATAGGTTACTAATATTAGATAAACACAATAATGAATGGTTTTGTATAGGTTACTAATATTAGATAAACACAATAATGAATGGTTTTGTATAGGTCACTAATATTAGATCAACACAATAATGAATGGTTTTGTATAGGTTACTAATATTAGATAAACACAATAATGAATGGTTTTGTATTGGTTACTAATATTAGATAAACACAATAATGAATGGTTTTGTATAGGTCACTAATATTACATAAACACGATAATGAATGGTTTTGTATGGGTTACTAATATTAGATAAACCCAATAATGAATGGTTTTGTATTGGTTACTAATATTAGATAAACACAATAATGAATGGTTTTGTATAGGTTACTAATATTAGATAAACACAATAATGAATGGTTTTGTATAGGTTACTAATATTAGATAAACACAATAATGAATGGTTTTGTATAGGTCACTAATATTACATAAACACAATAATGAATGGTTTTGTATAGGTTACTAATATTAGATAAACACAATAATGAATGGTTTTGTATAGGTTACTAATATTAGATAAACACAATAATGAATGGTTTTGTATTGATTACTAATATTAGATAAACAGAATAATGAATGGTTTTGGATAGGTCACTAATATTACATAAACACAATAATGAATGGTTTTGTATAGGTTACTAATATTAGATAAACACAATAATGAATGGTTTTGTATAGGTTACTAATATTGGATAAACACAATAATGAATGGTTTTGTATAGGTCACTAATATTAGATCAACACAATAATGAATGGTTTTGTATAGGTTACTAATATTAGATAAACACAATAATGAATGGTTTTGTATTGGTTACTAATATTAGATAAACACAATAATGAATGGTTTTGTATAGGTCACTAATATTACATAAACACAATAATAATGAATGGTTTTGTATAGGTTACTAATATTAGATAAACACAATAATGAATGGTTTTGTATTGGTTACTAATATTAGATAAACACAATAATGAATGGTTTTGTATAGGTTACTAATATTAGATAAACACAATAATGAATGGTTTTGTATAGGTCACTAATATTACATAAACACAATAATGAATGGTTTTGTATTGGTTACTAATATTAGATAAACACAATAATGAATGGTTTTGTATAGGTTACTAATATTAGATAAACACAATAATGAATGGTTTTGTATAGGTTACTAATATTAGATAAACACAATAATGAATGGTTTTGTATAGGTTACTAATATTAGATAAACACAATAATGAATGGTTTTGTATAGGTTACTAATATTAGATAAACACAATAATGAATGGTTTTGTATAGGTTACTAATATTAGATAAACACAATAATGAATGGTTTTGTATAGGTTACTAATATTAGATAAACACAATAATGAATGGTTTTGTATTGGTTACTAATATTAGATAAACACAATAATGAATGGTTTTGTATAGGTTACTAATATTAGATAAACACAATAATGAATGGTTTTGTATAGGTTACTAATATTAGATAAACACAATAATGAATGGTTTTGTATAGGTTACTAATATTAGATAAACACAATAATGAATGGTTTTGTATAGGTTACTGATATTAGATAAAGACAATAATGAATGGTTTTGTATAGGTTACTAATATTAGATAAACACAATAATGAATGGTTTTGTATAGGTTACTAATATTAGATAAACACAATAATGAATGGTTTTGTATAGGTTATTAATATTAGATAAACACAATAATGAATGGTTTTGTATAGGCTACTAATATTAGATAAACACAATAATGAATGGTTTTGTATAGGTTACTAATATTAGATAAACACAATAATGAATGGTTTTGTATAGGTTACTAATATTAGATAAACACAATAATGAATGGTTTTGTATAGGTTACTAATATTAGGTTTTTATTTCGTGCTAAGATAGATACATAGTCACCCACTTGATAGATACATAGCCACCCACTTGCTCTCATTTAAAACACGCTTATAAACATTTCGTTTTTCAGTAGCTCAGTGGTAAGTCTGAAGGCTTATTTAGATCGCTAGAAATCTAGTTTCGATACCTCTTGTGGGTAGAGCATAGATAGGATATTGGATACGTTTAACAGCAAAAGCAAATAACATTTTATCTCACATTACCAAAAACAAACAACATTATATCTCACAGTACCAAAAACAAACAACATTCTATCTCACAGTACTAAAAACAAACAACATTCTATTTCACAGTACTAAAAACAAACAACATTTTATCTCACAGAACTAAAAACAAACATTCTATCTCACAGTACTAAAAACAAACAACATTTTATCTCACAGAACTAAAAACAAACATTCTATCTCACAGAACTAAAAACAAACATTCTACCTCACAGAACTAAAAACAAACAACATTCTATCTCACAGAACTAAAAACAAACAACATTTTATCTCACAGAACTAAAAACAAACAACATTCTATCTCACAGTACTAAAAACAAACAACATTCTATCTCACAGAACTAAAAACAAACATTCTATCTCACAGTACTAAAAACAAACAACATTCTATCTCACAGAACTAAAAACAAAGATTCTATCTCACAGAACTAAAAACAAACAACATTGTATCTCACAGTACTAAAAACAAACAACATTCTATCTCACAGGACTAAAAACAAACAACATTCTATCTCACAGAACTAAAAACAAACAATATTGTATCTCACAGTACTAAAAACAAACAACATTCTACCTCACAGAACTAAAAACAAACAACATTCTACCTCACAGAACTAAAAACAAACAACATTCTATCTCACAGAACTAAAAACAAACAACATTCTATCTCACAGAACTAAAAACAAACAACATTCTACCTCACAGAACTAAAAACAAACAACATTCTATCTCACAGAACTAAAAACAAAGATTCTATCTCACAGAACTAAAAACAAACAACATTCTATCTCACAGAACTAAAAACAAACAACATTCTCTCTCACAGTACTAAAAACAAACATTCTATCTCACAGTACTAAAAACAAACAACATTCTATCTCACAGAACTAAAAACAAACAACATTCTACCTCACAGAACTAAAAACAAACAACATTCTACCTCACAGAACTAAAAACAAACAACATTCTATCTCACAGAACTAAAAACAAACAATTTTCTATCTCACAGTACTAAAAACAAACAACATTCTATCTCACAGAACTAAAAACAAACAACATTCTATTTTACAGAACTAAACACAAACAACATTCTAACTCACAGAACTAAAAACAAACAACATTCTACTTCACAGAACTAAAAACAAACAACATTCTATCTCACAGTACTAAAAACAAACAACATTCTATTTCACAGAACTAAAAACAAACAACATTCTATCTCACAGTACTAAAAACAAACATTCTATCTCACAGAACTAAAAACAAACAACATTCTATCTCACAGTACTAAAAACAAACAACATTCTATTTCACAGAACTAAAAACAAACAACATTCTATCTCACAGTACTAAAAACAAACATTCTATCTCACAGAACTAAAAACAAACAACATTCTATCTCACAGTACTAAAAACAAACAACATTCTATCTCACAGAACTAAAAACAAACAACATTCTAACTCACAGAACTAAAAACAAACAACATTCTACTTCACAGAACTAAAAACAAACAACATTCTATCTCACAGTACTAAAAACAAACAACATTCTATTTCACAGAACTAAAAACAAACAACATTCTATCTCACAGAACTGAAAACAAACAACATTCTACCTCACAGAACTAAAAACAAACAACATTCTATCTCACAGTACTAAAAACAAACATTCTATCTCACAGTACTAAAAACAAACAACATTCTATCTCACAGTGCTAAAAACAAACAACATTCTATTTCACAGTACTAAAAACAAACAACATTCTATCTCACAGTACTAAAAACAAACAACATTATATCTTACAGAACTAAAAACAAACAACATTCTAACTCACAGAACTAAAAACAAACAACATTCTACTTCACAGAACTAAAAACAAACAACATTTTATCTCACAGTACTAAAAACAAACAACATTCTATTTCACAGAACTAAAAACAAACAACATTCTATCTCACAGAACTGAAAACAAACAACATTCTACCTCACAGAACTAAAAACAAACAACATTCTATCTCACAGTACTAAAAACAAACATTCTATCTCACAGTACTAAAAACAAACAACATTCTATCTCACAGTACTAAAAACAAACAACATTCTATCTCACAGTACTAAAAACAAACATTCTATCTCACAGTACTAAAAACAAACAACATTCTATCTCACAGTACTAAAAACAAACATTCTATCTCACAGTACTAAAAACAAACAACATTCTATCTCACAGAACTAAAAACAAACAACATTCTATCTCACAGTACTAAAAACAAACATTCTATCTCACAGTACTAAAAACAAACAACATTCTATTTCACAGCACCAAAAACAAACAACATTCTATTTCACAGTACTAAAAACAAACAACATTCTATCTCACAGAACTAAAAACAAACAACATTCTATCTCACAGAACTAAAAACAAACATTCTATCTCACAGTACTAAAAACAAACATTCTATTTCACAGTACTAAAAACAAACAACATTCTATCTCACAGTACTAAAAACAAACAACATTCTATTTCACAGTACTAAAAACAAACAACATTCTATCTCACAGTACTAAAAACAAACAACATTATATCTCACAGAACTAAAAACAAACAACATTCTATCTCACAGTACTAAAAACAAACAACATTCTACCTCACAGAACTAAAAACAAACAACATTCTATCTCACATTACCAAAAACAAACAACATTCTATCTCACAGTACTAAAAACAAACAACATTCTACCTCACAGAACTAAAAACAAACAACATTCTATCTCACAGTACCAAAAACAAAATTCTTCAACACGCTTATCCTACTGGATGTTCAAAACAGAAATATTCAAATCTAGTTTTTACATCTCGCTAATGTTTCAGTAAATATCAACTTATATCTGTAATTCTCGCCACTTTAGTACCTGCTGTCTTAAAATGTAAACATAGCCAGAACGTTTTACAGCTGCTGTATTAAGATGTAAACATAGCCAGAACGTTTCACAGCTGCTGTCTTGAGATGTAAACATTACTAGAACGTTTCATACCTCCTGTATTAAGATGTAAACATAGTCAAAACGTTTCACAGCTGCTGTCTTGAGATGTAAACATTACTAGAACGTTTCACAGCTGCTGTCTTGAGATGCAAACATAGCCAGAACGTTTCACAGCTGCTGTCTTGAGATGCAAACATAGCCAGAACGTTTCACAGCTGCTGTCTTGAGATGCAAACATAGACAGAACGTTTCTTATCTGTTGTAAACATAGCCAGAACACATTTCTTGGAAGTGTGTTTGCAGTCATCGTCTCTTTGAAATATTAAATTGTGTCCAAAGAGATTCTTCCAGAAGGTATAATATGCTTTGGTATTTACGCTGGCCCAGAATTTCAACAATTATGTATGAAGATGGCCAATACATTTCACAAATATTGCATTCTAACGCATCACAGAGCTTCCTACAACTCTGGCTGTAGGTACCATAGATTCCTTCTTCTGGTAAAAGAAACGGTTCAGATTTACGTGAATGTGTCCAGAACATCTTGTACCATTGTTTTAAGGACTTACAAACGTGTTCTTCTACAAAAAAAGAAGAAGACATAGTTTCTTTGCAATATAGTTTCATTGAGTTGGAAGTGTTTTCGTGCCATGTCTGTTGCCCAAGGACCACATTAATGTTGTGTTTTCAGGCCTGAACTTCTTTAGCTTTCGTATGTGGATGACTTGTTAACGTCACCAACAAGGTCTCTTCCAGTTTTACTTCAGTACTTTAGAGACCTGATTTTAGGTATCTAACATCTATTTCAGGGAGCTCTTTCATCTTCCTCCTCTGCTTTGTCTGGTGTTACAGGATTGGGTTTTGTTTCATCTGTACAATGTGGAGTTTACTGTAATTGGTGAACAACAGAAGTTTTTTTGCAGGTTTTATTAAACTCTAACCAGCATCATGTAAACAAAACCGGACCTGGAACTATCTAAATGTCTCAGTTCTCTCTGTCATGGTATTCTAATGACAACACCACTCTATACTATTAAATGTTTTTGAAACAGAAGTTATTAGTTGCACACCAACTGTACGGGAAACTCACGTTAGACTAAATAACTTTACAAAATACTGAGGTTAACCATTTTTGGTTATATGACAATTTTAACTGAACCAAATATGTGGTACGTAAACATCGTGGATAAAGAGATAAAACAAGTAATTTATCCATTTGAAAGTTCTCCCACATTTCAAATCAGAATGGTTTATTTCATAGGCACAACAAAACAAATTATAGGAATAATGGGGTGTCATAACAATGATCAGGTGTTCTAGTACCAAGAGTGTGTTTTAATAAAGGTTAGAGTGTTCTGGTACTAATGAGGTATTGCAACAATGGTAGAGTGTTTTAGTACCAAGAGTGTGTTTTAATAAAGGTTAGAGTGTTCTGGTACTAATGAGGTATTGCAACAATGGTAGAGTGTTCTAGTAATTATGAGGTATTGTAACAATGGAAGAGTTTTCTAGTAATAATGAGGTATTGTAACAATGGTAGAGTGTTCTAGTAATAATGAGGTATTGTAACAATGGTAGAGTGCTCTAGTAATAATGAGGTATTGTAACAATGGTAGAATGTTCTAGTAATAATGAGGTATTGTAACAATGGTAGAGTGTTCTAGTAATAATGAGGTATTGTAACAATGGTAGAGTATTCTAGTAATAATGAGGTATTGTAACAATGGTAGAGTGCTCTAGTAATAATGAGGTATTGTAACAATGGAAGAGTTTTCTAGTAATAATGAGGTATTGTAACAATGGTAGAGTGTTCTAGTAATAATGAGGTATTGTAACAATGGTAGAGTATTCTAGTAATAATGAGGTATTGTAACAATGGTAGAGTGTTCTAGTAATAATGAGGTATTGTAACAATGGTAGAGTATTCTAGTAATAATGAGGTATTGTAACAATGGTAGAGTGCTCTAGTAATAATGAGGTATTGTAACAATGGTAGAATGTTCTAGTAATAATGAGGTATTGTAACAATGGTAGAGTGCTCTAGTAATAATGAGGTATTGTAACAATGGTAGAGTGTTCTAGTAATAAGGGGTATTGTAACAATGGTAGAGTGTTCTAGTAATAATGAGGTATTGTAACAATGGTAGAGTGTTCTAGTAATAATGAGGTATTGTAACAATGGTAGAGTGTTCTAGTAATAATGAGGTATTGTAACAACGGTAGAGTGTTCTAGTAATAAGGGGTATTGTAACAATGGTAGAGTGTTCTAGTAATAATGAGGTATTGTAACAATGGTAGAGTGTTCTAGTAATAATGAGGTATTGTAACAATGGTAGAGAGTGTTCTAGTAATAAGGGGTATTGTAACAATGGTAGAGTGTTCTAGTAATAATGAGGTATTAACAACAATGGTAGAGTATTCTAGTAATAATGAGGTATTGTAACAATGGTAGAGTGTTCTAGTAATAATGAGGTATTGTAACAATGGTAGAGTGTTCTAGTAATAATGAGGTATTGTAACAATGGTAGAGTGTTCTAGTAATAATGAGGTATTGTAACAATGGTAGAGTGTTCTAGTAATAAGAGGTATTGTAACAATGGTAGAGTGTTCTAGTAATAAGGGTATTGTAACAATGGTAGAGTGTTCTAGTAATAATGAGGTATTGTAACAATGGTAGAGTGTTCTAGTAATAATGAGGTATTGTAACAATGGTAGAGTGTTCTAGTAATAAGGGGTATTGTAACAATGGTAGAGTATTCTAGTAATAATGAGGTATTGTAACAATGGTAGAGTGTTCTAGTAATAATGAGGTATTGTAACAATGGTAGAGTGTTCTAGTAATAAGGGGTATTGTAACAATGGTAGAGTGTTCTAGTAATAATGAGGTATTGTAACAATGGTAGAGTGTTCTAGTAATAAGGGGTATTGTAACAATGGTAGAGTATTCTAGTAATAATGAGGTATTGTAACAATGGTAGAGTGTTCTAGTAATAATGAGGTATTGTAACAATGGTAGAGTGTTCTAGTAATAATAAGAGGTATTGTAACAATGGTAGAGTGTTCTAGTAATAATGAGGTATTGTAACAATGGTAGAGTGTTCTAGTAATAAGGGGTATTGTAACAATGGTAGAGTGTTCTAGTAATAATGAGGTATTGTAACAATGGTAGAGTGTTCTAGTAATAATGAGGTATTGTAACAATGGTAGAGTGTTCTAGTAATAATGAGGTATTGTAACAACGGTAGAGTGTTCTAGTAATAAGGGGTATTGTAACAATGGTAGAGTGTTCTAGTAATAATGAGGTATTGTAACAATGGTAGAGTGTTCTAGTAATAATGAGGTATTGTAACAATGGTAAAGTGTTCTTGTAATAATGAGGTATTGTAACAATGGTAGAGTGTTCTAGTAATAATGAGGTATTGTAACAACGGTAGAGTGTTCTAGTAATTATGAGGTATTGTAACAATGGAAGAGTGTTCTAGTAATAATGAGGTATTACAACAATGGAAGAGTATTCTAGTAATAATGAGGTATTGTAACAACGGTAGAGTGTTCTAGTAATTATGAGGTATTGTAACAATGGAAGAGTTTTCTAGTAATAATGAGGTATTGTAACAATGGTAAAGTGTTCTTGTAATAAGGGGGTATTGTTACAATGGTAGAGTATTCTAGTAATAATGAGGTATTGTAACAATGGTAGAGTGTTCTAGTAATAATGAGGTATTGTAACAATGGTAGAGTATTCTAGTAATAATGAGGTATTGTAACAATGGTAGAGTGTTCTAGTAATAATAAGGTATTGTAACAATGGTAGAGTGTTCTAGTAATAATGAGGTATTGTAACAACGGTAGAGTGTTCTAGTAATAAAGAGGTATTGTAACAACGGTAGAGTGTTCTAGTAATAATGAGGTATTGTAACAATGGTAGAGTGTTCTAGTAATAATGAGGTATTGTAACAATGGTAGAGTGTTCTAGTAATAATGAGGTATTGTAACAATGGTAGAGTGTTCTAGTAATAAGGGGTATTGTTACAATGGAAGAGTATTCTAGTAATAATGAGGCATTGTAACAACGGTAGAGTGTTCTAGTAATAATGAGGTATTGTAACAATGGTAGAGTGTTCTAGTAATAATGAGGTATTGTAACAATGGTAGAGTATTCTAGTAATAATGAGGTATTGTAACAATGGTAGAGTGTTCTAGTAATAATGAGGTATTGTAACAATGGTAGAGTGTTCTAGTAATAAGGGGTATTGTTACAATGGAAGAGTATTCTAGTAATAATGAGGTATTGTAACAATGGTAGAGTGTTCTAGTAATAAGGGGTATTGTTACAATGGAAGAGTGTTCTAGTAATAATGAGGTATTGTAACAATGGTAGAGTGTTCTAGTAATAATGAGGTATTACAACAATGGAAGAGTATTCTAGTAATAATGAGGTATTGTAACAATGGTAGAGTGTTCTAGTAATAAGGGGTATTGTTACAATGGAAGAGTATTCTAGTAATAATGAGGTATTGTAACAATGGTAAAGTGTTCTTGTAATAAGGGGGTATTGCTACAATGGAAGAGTATTCTAGTAATAAGGGGGTATTGTAACAATGGTAGAGTATTCTAGTAATAAGGGGTATTGTTACAATGGAAGAGTATTCTAGTAATAATGAGGTATTGTAACAATGGTAGAGTGTTCTAGTAATAAGGGGTATTGTTACAATGGAAGAGTATTCTAGTAATAATGAGGTATTGTAACAATGGTAAAGTGTTCTTGTAATAAGGGGGTATTGCTACAATGGAAGAGTATTCTAGTAATAAGGGGGTATTGTAACAATGGAAGAGTATTCTAGTAATAAGGGGTATTGTTACAATGGAAGAGTATTCTAGTAATAATGAGGTATTGTAACAATGGTAGAGTGTTCTAGTAATAAGGGGTATTGTTACAATGGAAGAGTATTCTAGTAATTATGGGGTATTGTAAGAATGGTAGAGTGTTCTAGTAATAACGGGGTATTGTTACGATGAGAGGAGTTATAACAATGATATAATATTCCAGTAAAGGTATACGCTGCCTTAAATGTATCTACATATAAAGAAAATAGCTCAGGCGTCTGAAGAACAAACACTGTCAAAGTTTATTGAAACGAACAAAATACATGAATCGTATTGTTACTGGAATGTGTTCTACATACAAGGAATCAAACGTTTATTACTACACAACAAATTGCAGTTTTTTTCTCTGTTTATTAAAATTAGAGTGGATTAAAAATACATACATTATATTGAGATTAGGTCAGTAACAAGTAAAATGTAGCAATAGTGTTGTCACAGTGATAAATTTATTAATTAGAACTGTAATAGCAAGCTTTTGAATCAATCAGAATATAGGAAATTATATTACGAAACAGTAACAAGAAACGAAACTCGTAAAACTAGTATCGACATTTCCCAAAACAGCAAAAAGACATGAATAATGGTAAAATAAAAATGGATTTTGTTATTGAATAATGTTAATCTTCGTTACATTACTGAATAGAACACGTTGTACAGACCTAGATCTTGGTTACATTATTGAATAGAACACGTTGTACAGACCTAGATCTTGATTACATTATAGAATAGAACACGTTGTACAGACCTAGATCTTGGTTACATTACTGAATAGAACACGTTGTACAGACCTAGATCTTGGTTACATTATAGAATAGAACACGTTGTACAGACCTAGGTCTTGGTTACATTATAGAATAGAACACGTTGTACAGACCTAGATCTTGGTTACATTATAGAATAGAACACGTTGTACAGACCTAGATCTTGGTTACATTATAGAATAGAACACGTTGTACAGACCTAGATCTTGGTTACATTACTGAATAGAACACGTTGTACAGACCTAGATCTTGGTTACATTATAGAATAGAACACGTTGTACAGACCTAGGTCTTGGTTACATTATAGAATAGAACACGTTCTACAGACCTAGATCTTGGTACATTATAGAATAGAACACGTTGTACAGACCTAGATCTTGGTTACATTATACAATAGAACACGTTGTACAGACCTAGAACTTGGTTACATTATAGAATAGAACACGTTGTACAGACCTAGATCTTGGTTACATTATACAATAGAACGCGTTGTACAGACCTAGATCTTGGTTACATTATAGAATAGAACACGTTGTACAGACCGAGATCTTGGTTACATTATAGAATAGAACACGTTGTACAGACCGAGATCTTGGTTACATTATAGAATAGAACACGTTGTACAGACCTAGATCTTGGTTACATTATTGAATAGAACACGTTGTACAGACCTAGATCTTGGTTACATTATTGAATAGAACACGTTGTACAGACCTAGATATTGGTTACATTATAGAATAGAACACGTTGTACAGACCTAGATCTTGGTTACGTTATAGAATAGAACACGTTGTACAGACCTAGATCTTGGTTACGTTATTGAATAGAACACGTTGTACAGACCTAGATCTTGGTTACGTTATTGAATAGAACACGTTGTACAGACCTAGATCTTGGTTACATTATAGAATAGAACACGTTGTACAGACCTAGATCTTGGTTACATTATAGAATAGAACACGTTGTACAGACCTAGATCTTGGTTACATTATAGAATAGAACACGTTGTACAGACCTAGATCTTGGTTACATTATAGAATAGAACACGTTGTACAGACCTAGATCATGGTTACATTATTGAATAGAACACGTTGTACAGACCGAGATCTTGGTTACATTATAGAATAGAACACGTTGTACAGACCGAGATCTTGGTTACATTATAGAATAGAACACGTTGTACAGACCTAGATCTTGGTTACATTATTGAATAGAACACGTTGTACAGACCTAGATCTTGGTTACATTATTGAATAGAACACGTTGTACAGACCTAGATATTGGTTACATTATAGAATAGAACACGTTGTACAGACCTAGATCTTGGTTACGTTATAGAATAGAACACGTTGTACAGACCTAGATCTTGGTTACGTTATTGAATAGAACACGTTGTACAGACCTAGATCTTGGTTACGTTATTGAATAGAACACGTTGTACAGACCTAGATCTTGGTTACATTATAGAATAGAACACGTTGTACAGACCTAGATCTTGGTTACATTATAGAATAGAACACGTTGTACAGACCTAGATCTTGGTTACATTATAGAATAGAACACGTTGTACAGACCTAGATCTTGGTTACATTATAGAATAGAACACGTTGTACAGACCTAGATCATGGTTACATTATTGAATAGAACACGTTGTACAGACCTAGATCTTGGTTACATTATTGAATAGAACACGTTGTACAGACCTAGATCTTGGTTACATTACTGAATAGAACACGTTGTACAGACCTAGATCTTGGTTACATTACTGAATAGAACACGTTGTACAGACCTAGATCTTGGTTACATTATAGAATAGAACACGTTGTACAGACCTAGATCTTGGTTACATTATAGAATAGAACACGTTGTACAGACCTAGATCTTGGTTACATTATTGAATAGAAAACGTTGTACAGACCTAGATCTTGGTTACATTATTGAATAGAACACGTTGTACAGACTTAGATCTTGGTTACATTACTGAATAGAACACGTTGTACAGACCTAGATCTTGTTTGCATTATTGAATAAAACACGTTGTACAGACCTAGATCTTGGTTACATTATTGAATAGAACACGTTGTACAGACCTAGATCTTGGTTACATTATTGAATAGAACACGTTGTACAGACCTACTTACAAATTGTTTCACTTTCGATCCAAAATGGCGTCACGAAAAAGTTACAAAATGAAGAAGCATTAGATTTGTATTTTGAACTTGGTTCGGAGTTGTCGTAGCAGCTGAAATACTTGGTAGTCAACAGGTTAAGAACGACAGTTCGGTTGTTTCTTTCTTTTTGTATGTCAACAGGTTAAGAACAGGTTAACCTGTTTTTTGTGTATTGTACCGAAACTGGTACAAATTTTATTCGATAATTTTAGTCAAGTTATTTGAAATACTTCGTTAATATATATAGTTTTAAACCCAACTGTTGGCCTGATAGAGATTTAGTGTTAATATTAGGTTTGATAAATTAATTATGGATTTCTGATGGGATTCCTGGATAATTTCTTGAAATAAACAAACGATAGGTCTGAATTGCAATTTATACACTACTCTAATTTATACACTACTCTAATTTACGCATTACTTTAATTTATACACTACTCTAATTTATACACTACTCTAATTTACGCATTACTTTAATTTATACATTACTCTAATTTATACATTACTCTAATTTATACACTACTCTAATTTACGCATTACTTTAATTTATACATTACTCTAATTTATACATTACTCTAATTTATACACTACTCTAATTTACGCATTACTTTAATTTATACATTACTCTAATTTATACACTACTCTAATTTACGCATTACTTTAATTTATACATTACTCTAATTTATACACTACTCTAATTTACGCATTACTTTAATTTATACACTACTCTAATTTACGCATTACTTTGGTTTATACGTTACTCTAATTTATACTCTAATTTACGCATTACTTTGGTTTATACACTACTCTAATTTTATACTCGTTACGCTCTAATTTATACGCTACTCTAATTTATACATTACTTATTTACGCATTACTCTAATTTATACATTACTCTAATTGCGCACTACTCTAATTTACGCATTACTTTAATTTATACATTTTATGCGTTAATTTATGCGTTGCTCTAATTTATGCACTGCTCTGGTTACGCGTTGGCTTTAACTCTTTATATGCTCTACTCTGCTTGGTTTATGCGTTGCTCTGGTTGCGCGTTACTTTAATTTATGCACTGGTTTATGCACTACTCTAATTTGGTTATGCTACTGCGCTGCTCTGGTTGCGCGTTACTTTGGTTTATACGTTACTCTGGTTTATGCGCTACTCTAATTTGCGCGCGCTGCTTGGTTTATACTCTGGTTACGCGTTACTTTATACACTGCTCTGGTTTTGCGCGTTACTTTAATTTATACGCTGCTCTGGTTGCGCGTTGCTTTAATTTATACGTTACTCTGGTTACGCGTTACTTTTATTTTTACACTACTCTAATTTATGCATTACTCTGGTTGCGCATTACTTTAATTTATACATTACTCTAATTTATACACTACTCTAATTTACGCATTACTTTAATTTATACATTACTCTAATTTATACATTACTCTAATTTATACACTACTCTAATTTACGCATTACTTTAATTTATACACTACTCTAATTTATACATTACTCTAATTTACGCATTACTTTAATTTATACACTACTCTAATTTATACACTACTCTAATTTTAAATCAATAAGGAGAAATGTGAAAAAGAAATAACATTCAGTTTATCACTATTTTGTCCACGAACATTAAACGTAGTAATATCTCGAACACTAACATAGTCGCATCCAATAATAATACCTTTGTCCAGATATTGTTCATTTTAGATTACAATTTGTATAGTAATTACAAGAGTGTGTAATTTATACTACCAAGAATTATAACCTAGAAACCTAAACATTGTTCTCATTGTTGGTTATAACATTGAAACTTATTGGTCGCTAGAATCTAGAACTATTCTACAAACTAAGGTAACTATATCATTAATATTTTTTTCCTGTTTTGTTACATATTCCTAAAACTGAAGCGGTGTAATAAATATGATATTAACATAAAATCACATAGAGAAATACGTGAATACACATTTAAATCGTACAGAAAGGATAACATGATACTTTTCTGACAAGGTAAAAAATTTTGTAATTTTTAATTAATTAAAACAATAACTGTTTTTCGTCAAAGATCTCCAACAGAAAATTTTCCATACTAATTAAAACCTAAGCTTTTCCTGTGTACACCTACGTGAAAGTTCTTGTACATTTATATTAATTAGAGTTGGAAATAATTTATTAATGAGATAATAACATTTGTCATATGAAAAAGTGACTTTTCAGGTGTTTGGCCTAAGCAGTGTTACATTTCTTTATTGAGTGGTTTAACTTGATATAATGGTCATAAAGTTGTTCGTACAGTAGAGAGGATAATAAGTGGAACAAGGATATAATAATTTTGTGGATAAAGATAGATCTTCCTAAGTATATATACTTCAATTAAAAACTGTGTTAAAATAAATAAATAGAATATGTGTTGTCGGTTTTTATTAGCGCTAAGTCACACAACAGGATACTGGTGTTTTACCACACCGGAGAATAGACTCCCGAATTTTAGTATTGTGACTAGGGAAACTTTCCCATAAGTGGACCACATTCAGTCTCTATGGTCTACGCAAATTAATTAGAACGAGTATAAACTTTTACAAGCAAATGATTTTACTAATACTCATGAAATTCAATTCAATTTACGCTCCTTCATTACAGGATGGGTCGTATCCACCCGCTCGTAACCACGCAAGTATCCAAGAGAGTAATTATGCTATGTTTTTTGATAATGTAAGCACGTGTTTACAACATTTTACAGATTGTTCGTTGTTCGTAAACATTTCAAGGCTTTAATTCGCAAATTATCACGTTTTTAATTTATGTATTAAGATCTTTTAAATTAAAGATTTTCTCGTAATGTTTTTCTTTCAGAATGCTGAATATCCAACCTTCAGAGTAATTTTCACTTTAAGATTAAAATATTTTTATGCATCAGAATGTTTTCGTTCTTCACACGTGAAATATTTATTACTTCCAGTTAATTATCAATTTTTTAAAGAAAAACTTTTCACTATCGAATCAAAATATCTGTGCGTGTTTGGTAGATTTGACCGATCTTGTAACCACCATAAAGAAGTAGGAAATAAATATAAATTAGGCTTTTTCTTTTTAGGATGACTATATATTGTATCTCGAGAACACAAGTGCTTAGTCTAAATAGCTTAAATATCATATTATTATATAATTATACGTATATATATTTATTATTTTTATTATATTGACCTTTCAGCCATTCCGGCTAACATCACAGAAGTTACAATAGAGCGGTGAACGTGCACTTATATTACCGCATTTAAGAATATAAAACTGACCTTTATAAAGTGACCTGTCTTTGCTGTGTTTTAGTAGACTGGTATTTTGGCATCACAAACATTTAATTTGAATCAGTGCTGCATTCAACATACCACTTGACGCACAAAAATCGATGTTTAGTTGTATTTTTTAATATTTGCTTTTAAATAAAGAAATTGAATAATCTATAATATGAAAATTGGAACTACAATCTGCAGTTTCATAACAAAGTTAATTACATAAATTTACACGATAGTAGTTCAATAAAATTTTGACTGCGAATCATCAAAACAATGACGTAGCCTTTGACCCATGACCCGTATGACAAGGATTTTAAACGAAGCCCTAGTTAAAACATGAAAAGTAGGCTTGAAGAACTTCATTCTAGGCTTATTTCCTAAACCTCATTCTAAGCCTTTTTACTAGAACGTCATCGTCAGTCTTTTTTAAAAGTACATTTTTCTACCACCAGTTTACAATTTTAATTTTGAAGACAGGCCACTTTTGAATCACTTCTCGCTCGAGCAATTAAATTTATAAACCATACTTTATATTATTTACCCCTATAATACAAAATATTGATCCGATCGAAAATGTTATATGTTTACCATTGAAAATAAATAAACAAAGTAAATATTTTTTTCACAGTTGCACTTTTATTAGAGTCTCTGAAAGTTACTTTACACTATACTTTCTGCTCTCTGCACTTCGTAAAACACAGTACCCTTTCCTGAGGTTATGTTATAAATAAGGTCTTCATGAACATTCAACATTAGCTAATACAGCTGTTAGTTATGACCGTAACTGTTAAATTTGTTTAAATATTTAACAAGAAAAATATATATATAAAAGCTAAATATGGATCTGCGTTTTGTAATAATTATTTAACAACACCAACGGGAGAAAACAACAACAACACCCAATACAGCAATTTCTTGTTTTAAATAGACTGAAGCAGTAAGTATAATACGTAATATGTAATACATGGGTTGTTCACACTTCAGACTTGAATGTCTTTAGCCAACCAAGTTATGTAGTGCCATCTTAAAGAAAGTGACCTGTCCAGTTATAGAGTAACCATACACAGTGATCTGAAGGTAAAGAAATGAATGAAAAGACGATAGAAAGAGTTATTGGTAAAGTTGTCCAAATATTACTTGGTTTTAAAACTAGATCAGCTTTATCTGTTTATTTACCATTCTTAACAAACAAGTACTTTGTTACGTTGCTTCTTCAGATATTAATTTTGTGAAAACCCGATTAAACGTGAGTCCAGTTAGAAGTCCAAGAGAACGTTAACACACAAACAGAACTAAAGACGTGAGAAGATAACCACTTTTAATATGTCTCTTTTAACGGAGATACTGTGCCACAACAAGCTAGATGTCGCTAGCGATGGTCAGCCAAAGGAACATTGTGTGGAATTTCGTTTCTCGTACATCATCTCAATAATAAGTGACGTCACGATCGACGACATATTTCGGATATGTGATGCTTACTTTCTCCTGAACGGATATCCGCCATGAATAGGGTCTTCTTGCCAGAAACGCAGGTCTATAGAAGGGATTTCTATACAAGGTAATCGCGGATTACTGTGGATAAAAACGAAATATATCAGGTTATTAAACCTCCCTATAGACTGAAAGTAAATATCTTTTTTTACAATTATTTTGTTGTTTACAAAGGGAGCGTAAAAGGTATATTATGTTTGTTGCTCATAGCTACACAATGCGCTATATATGCTCTGCCCACCACGAGTATCGAAACCCGGTGTCTAGCGTTGTGAGTCTGCAAACATGCTGCCATACCACTAGGGGGGCGTATCATTATGAACAAGTTTCGATTAAGGAAAATTACGTGCATAAAATTTAACAAATAAATAATGAAGCTAATCTACAAATCAAAATAGTAGTATAAAACAAAAAAACTATCTAATAATTACAATGCATTTTTCGGTTTGAATTTAGGGCAAAGCTACTCGAGGGCTATCTGCGCTAGCCGTCCCTAATTTAGCAGTGTAAGACTAGAAGGCAGGCAGCTAGTTATTACCACCTACCGCCAACTCTTGGGCTACTCTTTTACCAACGAATATTGGGATTGACCGCACATTATAACGCCTCCAAGGCTGAAAGGGCGAGCATGTTTCGTGCGATGGGTATGCGAACCCGCGGATTACGAGTCAAGTGCCTTAACCACCTGGCCATGTGGGGCCGTTCTATAGGTCAAACATTAAACTTTATCTGATAATAAATGTTATAGTTAGTGTGACTGTGAATTATATTTTGTTTCATGTAGATAAAAAATAACAAGTTAATATGAGAACTGACTCTGTTGCTGGTTGTAATGTAAACGTCGTATAATAATTTACAACATTTGCAGGATAAATATATTTTCATAGTTAAGTGCCACTAGTTTCTTAAAATATGTTTTACCATATTAATTAATGTAAAAAAGAAAAATACCTTTATGGACCTATGTGAAGTTGTGTGTGTAAGTTTTGGTATAATTTTCTTTATTTGACAGACATTCTTTACAAAGTTAATCTTATTTTAGTCTTTAATGTTTGTATAAAATACTTTTATTCGAGTTAAAATTATGTTTTAAACCTCATATTTGTTGATTGTTTCCTGGAGATCTAGTTTATTAAGATAAAAAAATACATAACTTAGTTATAATAATACTCACTAGATGGGGTGAGCGAGCCGCATTGCATAAAGTTGAATAGTAGGTATGTCATCGGCATTATCGCAGATAAGTTTGGACTGGTAGGATTTCTTAATCTCATGAAGTTGGTCTGCGTTTAAACAGAAATGAGGAAAATAACCAAATATATATTGTTATATTTATCGCTAAAATAGAATTAGAAAAAACAAAATTAAACAACAGCAGTTACTTTCAGTTATGAAGTGTCCGACTAAAAGTCAATATATTTAAAGAAAACAAAACAGGGTAGAAGCTAACTGACTTTAATGATGCTTTTAAAAATATTTTGAGCTGAAAACGTTTCGAAGTGCATTTGTCAAAATGGGATTATCTGGTTATTCATTCAGACTGGTTATTGTTTAATGATTAAACGTTACAACCGCTAATGTTCTTTATGCAGTTTGTAATCCTAGGGTTACTGTATTATACAGTGTAGTATGTTATCTGTCAGTCAGTCGTAGGTAATAAAATGACGTCACATAAGGGATGATTGACGTACCAGTTTGTACTGTCGTGATGCCAATAAAAAACGTGTGCATGCCGTGAATCACGAAAAGAATTATGCACTCCGTGAGCTACAACAAAGCTTGACCTTTGAACTTCAAACGTAATAATTAAAAATATTTGTTGATTTCGTTTTGTTTACTCTTGAAACAGAATACTTTCTGGGACCATGCGAATATATACCCAGTATTTTAACAACTGCTTTAACGTTTTCAGGACTTCACTACATTGTTTTTTTTTTTACCTTAATGTACACAGTACTTATATTACTAATATTTAACATTTTAACAGTAGCTTACTGTTCTTAGATCTTACATCTTTATATAACTTCCTTAATTTTCTCAGATTTACAATATTTCGTTTCAGGACTAATTTATTGTCTTTAGGGTTTAATGTACTTCGTTGTATAAATTAATAACATAGTACTTTCAGATCTCACATTATTTCTCTGTACCAATACTTTTAAGAGGGTCATTAGGACTTGTACTCGTCATATTATAACCTCAGAGAGGTATAAACCTTAGAAAGGATAATTACCAGGTGTAAACGCTGATGGAAAGCCAGAATTTTCGTACCAGTATCGATCACCTCGTCTTACGTTGTCAAATTGGCGAGCTATAATACAAGCAAAAGTAGGGCCAATCATAGCTCCCGGTAGACGGCGCTCCGAGATTCCTCCACTCCATAGATCAATGTCATCGGGATGTCTGAATTTAATGACAAATTATAAATTAATTTCATTTAGAAAGAGAATCATACACAAATAAAAATAATAATTAGGTGTCAGATAACACTTTAGCATAACGTTGTGTATATACGTATAATGCTTGGACAATACTGAAAAACGACAATAAAAGTTCTTTAAAAAATATTAATTGGGTTTAACGGATTTCGGTTACATGTATCTATTTTTAATATTCAGTAGCGCTGATGGGCCAGGTGTTTAAGGCACTCGACTCGTAATTCGAGGGTCGCGGATTCGAATCTCCGTGACACCAAACATGCTCACCCTTTCAGCCGTGGAGGCGTTATAATGTGACGCTCAATCACACCATTCGTTGGTAAAAGAGTAACCCAAGAGTTGGCTGTGGGTGATGATGACTAGCTGCCTTCCCTCTAGTCTTACACTGCTAAATTAGGGACGGCTAGCGCAGATAGCCCTCGTGTAGCTTTGCGCGAAATTAAAAAAAGAAAACTGTTTTAAGGCTGGTTTGTTATATAGTTTAAATTATGATTTATGTTACGACAAAATACACGTGTAGTAATCATTCAGGGCATATTCAGGTTTTGTGATTTTTTTAAAAATTATTTTCTAAATCGAACAAAAAACGTATTAAAGATTTAACCTCAAATAAAAACACCAAAACAAAAAACTAAATGTTAAAAATATAATTTTATATTTGTTTAATGTTATCCTATTAAAGGCCAAAAGTGTTAACCAAACCAAATCTGAAGCTTGCGAAATTCTAAAATAATAATAATAATTTTGTCAAAGACCTGGAGTTGGACTTTGTCAAGTGGTTAGCATGTCGGGCTGCGGACCCCAGGGACCATAGCGCGCGTCTCTTTGCCACAAAAACAAAAACGCGAGAGAATGGTTAAAAGAGTGTCGGCCAATTCCTATTTATTCGATTAAAATAGCCACAAATTGGCAGCGGATTTTACTGACAAACTGGCTTTTCTCTAGTTTATTAGCTCAAAACTAGATGTGGCTTGTACAGGTGAACCCTGCGTGAATATCTGGAACACACATAGTGAAAAACGTGGACTCAGTTGAACAATAGTGGTGTTGGAAATTGTCTAACCAGTTGGCAATTATAGAGTGTGGAGCTTGGAAATAACCAAAAGGTATACAATCATGATTTACTTTGTTGCAAATTGGTAAGAATAAAGCAGCGTTTCTTATAAAAACAGCTTTTGCCGTAATTATAGTTTTTGTACATTAGTTTGAATAGTTTTCATGGTGCATGGCTGTTTCTACAAGGTAACAGAGAGCTAAACTTACTTGTAAATCTGAGCGTACTTAAAAGCAGTCCCGTTGTTAAGATAGGGTTCGAGTTCTTCAAATGTTTTCGCTCTTCCCAACCCACACCAGTGTCTGAAGTCATTATAGCCTGGAATCCCTGTTTCTCGACCACGCATGATGTTGAATGCTATTAAGTCCATTCCAAACGGGTGGGGAGGTTCTTCGAAAAGATGGTTGGTCACCTGTCATAGAAATAAAAGCCACAGGATATAAAATGTCACTGTATCTCTTCTGTATACCTCAGATGTCTGGATATTAATTGGTTCTTCAAGCATGAAAAATATGATAGGCCTATCAAACCAGCGAGGTTTAAGTCACCTTGTACAATTAAAGAGTTTAAGTCACATTATGTCGATAGGCCTATCAAATTAAAGAGATTTAAGTCACATTAAACTTTTTTAAGACTATGGTATTCAACAGCATTTCCCTCCTACACAGAGAATGTTGTACTATAATCTTACATCATAGAAAGATAAACCATTTGACAAGGGACACAAACCCACACTTTGAACGAAGTGAGAAAGCTACAAATTGGATTTGAATTCCTTCGTCCAAAATTGTTAATTGTGTGTGTGTGTGTGTGTTTTCTTAAAACAAAGCCACGTCGGGCTATCTGCTTATTCCTCCGAGGGGAATCGAACCTCTGATTTTAGTGTTGTAATTCCATAGACTTATCGCTGTACCAGCGGGGGACAAAATTATTAATCCGCCCAGATACTTTTAAACCAACTTTTAAAAGCTAGATTACTATCATATTTTTGTAAAAACTAAAGCAGTAGCCACTTATCACTCGGACAGTTTGTTAGGAAGATATTATAGAGTCCATCTTTAAAGTTCTACTATTAAAATTCCGAGAACTCCGACGTTCGAACATTGACTCTTCAAATTCAATTTCAATCTGTAAAGAAGAACCTACGACTTAGAAAATGGGACATCTTACATCAAAACACCAGTTTAACAGCTATATAAATATATCGATTCTTCGCCAACAACTGAATTTTGCATTTTTTTAAATATTAGAAACATTAATACCTGTACGATTGTAAAATGGATCGCAAATTTTCCACATAAAAATATTAGTTTACAGCAAATGAATCTATCCACTGCTCCTTCAGTTTCGGACCTACAAAGAAGGCCCTTTGCATAATAAATCAAAATTTGTTTTGAAACAGCACTGATTCAACGCCCATTTATGCTCTTCGTTTTGGGGCCATTGAGGAATTACAAAAATAAGAATAAGAGGAGAGCAGCTTGGGACCTGGAGGTGTGAGGAGAGCAGCTTGAGATCTGGCAGTGTGAGGAGAGCAGCTTGGGACCTGGCAGTGTGAGGAGAGCAGCTTGGGACCTGGAGGTGTGAGGAGAGCAGCTTGGGACCTGACAGTGTGAGGAGAGCAGCTTGAGATCTGGTGGTGTGAGGAGAGCAGCTTGAGATCTGGCAGTGTGAGGAGAGCAGCTTGGGACCTGGAGGTGTGAGGAGAGCAGCTTGTGACCTGGTAGTGTGAGGAGAGCAGCTTGGGCCCTGGCAGTGTGAGGAGAGCAGCTAGAGATCTGGTGGTGTGAGGAGAGCAGCTAGAGATCTGGTAGTGTGAGGAGAGCAGCAGCAGGCCCTGGCAGTGTGAGGAGAGCAGCAGAGATCTGGTGGTGTGAGGAGAGCAGCAGAGATCTGGTGGTGTGAGGAGAGCAGCAGAGATCTGGCAGTGTGAGGAGCAGCAGCAGGACCTGGAGGTGTGAGAAGAGCAGCTTGGAACCCTGGTAGTGTGAGGAGAGCAGCAGGACCTGGAGGTGTGAGGGAGCAGCAGGACCTGGAGGTGTGAGGAGAGCAGCTGGGACCCTGGTGGTGTGAGGAGAGCAGCAGGACCCTGGAGGTGTGAGGAGCAGCCTGAGACCTGGAGGTGTGAGAGAGAGCAGCAGAGATCTGGTGGTGTGAGGAGAGCAGGTTGGGACCTGGAGGTGTGAGGAGAGCAGCTTAGGATCGGGCTGTATGAGGAGAGCAGTTTGGGACCTGGAGGTGTGAGAAGAGCAGCTTGGAACCTGGTAGTGTGAGGAGAGCAGCTTAGGACCTGCAGGTGTGAGGGGAGCAGCTTGGGACCAGGAGGTGTGAGGAGAGCAGCTTAGGACCTGGTGGTGTGAGGAGAGCAGCTTGGGACCTGGAGGTGTGAGGAGAGCAGCTAGGGACCTGGCTGTATGAGGAGAGCAGCTTGGGCCCTGGCGGTGTGAAGAGAGCAGCTTAGGATCTGGCTGTGTGAGGAGAGCAGCTTGAGATCTGGCAGCGTGAGGAGAGCAGCTTGGGCCCTGGCGGTGTGAAGAGAGCAGCTTAGGACCTGGCGGTGTGAAGAGAGCAGCTTGGGACCTGGCTGTATGAGGAGAGCAGCTTGAGACATGGCAGCGTAAGGAGAGCAGCTTGGGCCCTGGCGGTGTGAAGAGAGCAGCTTGGGACCTGGCTGTGTGAAGAGAGCAGCTTGGGACCTGGCTGTATGAGGAGAGCAGCTTGGGACCTGGAGGTGTGTGTTGTTGACTAGCTGCCTTTTCTCTCTTTCAAGGCTATCATTTCAAAATTTAGAACAGCATGGCAGAACAGAGAAGATTTTACGTATACTTTTGCGTGAAAATTCCTAAAAAATAATAGAACGCCATGATCGAAACAATTCATTTTGAATCAAGACATAATCATGATTAAAAAAACAAAAAAAAACCGTTACTACTATGAGTAGAATTTTCATCTAAAGCAAAATGAGACAAAAACTCAGGTGACAGCATATGTACCAGGAGAAACAAATAGTGGGAAAATGAGAGAACAACTCAAGTGACAGCATATACACCAGGACAAAAAAATAGTGGGAAAATGAGAGAACAACTCAAGTGACAGCATATATACCAGGACAAAAAATAGTGGGAAAATGAAAGAACAACTCAAGCGACAGCATATATACCAGGATAAAAAATAGTGGGAAAATGAGAGAACAACTCAAGTGACAGCATATATCCCAGGAAAAAAAAATAGTGGGAAAATGAGAGAACAACTCAAGTGACAGCATATATACCAGGACAAAAAAAAAAATAGTGGGAAAATGAAAGAACAACTCAAGTGACAGCATATATACCAGGACAAAAAATAGTGGGAAAATGAGAGAACAACTCAAGTGACAGCATATATACCAGGACTAAAAAATAGTGGGAAAATGAAAGAACAACTCAAGTGACAGCATATATACCAGGACAAAAAATAGTGGGAAAATGAGAGAACAACTCAAGTGACAGCATATATACCAGGACAAAAAAATAGTGGGAAAATGAAAGAACAACTCAAGTGACAGCATATATACCAGGACAAAAAAAAAAAAATAGTGGGAAAATGAAAGAACAACTCAAGTGACAGCATATATACCAGGACAAAAAATAGTGGGAAAATGAGAGAACAACTCAAGTGACAGCATATATACCAGGATAAAAAATAGTGGGAAAATGAGAGAACAACTCAAGTGACAGCATATGTCCCAGGAAAAAAAAATAGTGGGAAAATGAGAGAACAACTCAAGTGACAGCATATATACCAGGAAAAACAAATAGTGGGAAAATGAAAGAACAACTCAAGTGACAGCATATATACCAGGACAAAAAATAGTGGGAAAATGAAAGAACAACTCAAGTGACAGCATATATACCAGGACAAAAAATAGTGGGAAAATGAGAGAACAACTCAAGTGACAGCATATATACCAGGACAAAAAATAGTGGGAAAATGAGAGAACAACTCAAGTGACAGCATATGTCCCAGGAGTGGGAAAATGAGAGAACAACTCAAGGAAAAAAACAAATAGTGGGAAAATGAGAGAACAACTCAAGTGACAGCATATGTCCCAGGAAAAAAAAATAGTGGGAAAATGAAAGAACAACTCAAGTGACAGCATATATACCAGGACAAAAAATAGTGGGAAAATGAAAGAACAACTCAAGTGACAGCATATATACCAGGACAAAAAATAGTGGGAAAATGAGAGAACAACTCAAGTGACAGCATATATACCAGGATAAAAAAAATAGTGGGAAAATGAAAGAACAACTCAAGTGACAGCATATATACCAGGACAAAAAATAGTGGGAAAATGAAAGAACAACTCAAGTGACAGCATATATACCAGGACAAAAAATAGTGGGAAAATGAGAGAACAACTCAAGTGACAGCATATATACCAGGAAAAAAAAATAGTGGGAAAATGAGAGAACAACTCAAGTGACAGCATATGTCCCAGGAAAAACAAATAGTGGGAAAATGAGAGAACAACTCAAGTGACAGCATATATACCAGGAAAAAAACAAATAGTGGGAAAATGAGAGAACAACTCAAGTGACAGCATATATTCCAGGATAAAAAAATAGTGGGAAAATGAGAGAACAACTCAAGTGACAGCATATATACCAGGACAAAAAATAGTGGGAAAATGAGAGAACAACTCAAGTGACAGCATATGTCCCAGGAAAAACAAATAGTGGGAAAATGAGAGAACAACTCAAGTGACAGCATATATACCAGGATAAAAAAATAGTGGGAAAATGAGAGAACAACTCAAGTGACAGCATATATACCAGGACAAAAAATAGTGGGAAAATGAAAGAACAACTCAAGTGACAGCATATATACCAGGAAAAAAAAATAGTGGGAAAATGAGAGAACAACTCAAGTGACAGCATATATACCAGGACAAAAAATAGTGGGAAAATGAAAGAACAACTCAAGTGACAGCATATATACCAAAAATAGTGGGAAAAAAAAAAAAATAGTGGGAAAATGAGAGAACAACTCAAGTGACAGCATATATACCAGGAAAAAAAATAGTGGGAAAATGAAAGAACAACTCAAGTGACAGCATATATACCAGGACAAAAAATAGTGGGAAAATGAGAGAACAACTCAAGTGACAGCATATATCCCAGGAAAAACAAATAGTGGGAAAATGAGAGAACAACTCAAGTGACAGCATATATTCCAGGATAAAAAAATAGTGGGAAAATGAGAGAACAACTCAAGTGACAGCATATATACCAGGACAAAAAATAGTGGGAAAATGAGAGAACAACTCAAGTGACAGCATATATACCAGGATAAAAAAATAGTGGGAAAATGAAAGAACAACTCAAGTGACAGCATATATACCAGGACAAAAAATAGTGGGAAAATGAGAGAACAACTCAAGTGACAGCATATATACCAGGAAAAACAAATAGTGGGAAAATGAGAGAACAACTCAAGTGACAGCATATATACCAGGACAAAAAAAATAGTGGGAAAATGAGAGAACAACTCAAGTGACAGCATATATACCAGGAAAAAAAAAATAGTGGGAAAATGAGAGAACAACTCAAGTGACAGCATATATACCAGGATAAAAAATAGTGGGAAAATGAAAGAACAACTCAAGTGACAGCATATATACCAGAACAACTCAAGTGACATTATATATCCCAAAAACAAATAGTGGGAAAATGAGAGAACAACTCAAGTGACAGCATATATACCAGGAAAAACAAATAGTGGGAAAATGAGAGAACAACTCAAGTGACAGCATATATACCAGGAAAAACAAATAGTGGGAAAATGAGAGAACAACTCAAGTGACAGCATATATACCAGGAACAACAAATAGTGGGAAAATGAGAGAACAACTCAAGTGACAGCATATATACCAGGAAAAACAAATAGTGGGAAAATGAGAGAACAACTCAAGTGACAGCATATATACCAGGAAAAAAAATAGTGGGAAAATGAGAGAACAACTCAAGTGACAGCATATATACCAGGAAAAAAATAGTGGGAAAATGAGAGAACAACTCAAGTGACAGCATATATACCAGGAGAAAAAAATAGTGGGAAAATGAGAGAACAACTCAAGTGACAGCATATATACCAGGAAAAAAAAAATAGTGGGAAAATGAGAGAACAACTCAAGTGACAGCATATATACCAGGACAAAAAAATAGTGGGAAAATGAGAGAACAACTCAAGTGACAGCATATATACCAGGAAAAAAAAATAGTGGGAAAATGAGAGAACAACTCAAGTGACAGCATATATACCAGGAAAAAAAAATAGTGGGAAAATGAGAGAACAACTCAAGTGACAGCATATATACCAGGAAAAAAAATAGTGGGAAAATGAGAGAACAACTCAAGTGACAGCATATATACCAGGAAAAAAAATAGTGGGAAAATGAGAGAACAACTCAAGTGACAGCATATATACCAGGAAAAAAAAATAGTGGGAAAATGAGAGAACAACTCAAGTGACAGCATATATACCAGGACAAAAAATAGTGGGAAAATGAGAGAACAACTCAAGTGACAGCATATATACCAGGAAAAACAAATAGTGGGAAAATGAGAGAACAACTCAAGTGACAGCATATATACCAGGAAAAACAAATAGTGGGAAAATGAGAGAACAACTCAAGTGACAGCATATATACCAGGAAAAAAAAATAGTGGGAAAATGAGAGAACAACTCAAGTGACAGCATATATACCAGGATAAAAAATAGTGGGAAAATGAGAGAACAACTCAAGTGACAGCATATATACCAGGAAAAAAAAATAGTGGGAAAATGAGAGAACAACTCAAGTGACAGCATATATACCAGGAAAAAAAATAGTGGGAAAATGAGAGAACAACTCAAGTGACAGCATATATACCAGGAAAAAAAAATAGTGGGAAAATGAGAGAACAACTCAAGTGACAGCATATATACCAGGAAAAAAAAAAAAAAATAGTGGGAAAATGAGAGAACAACTCAAGTGACAGCATATATACCAGGAAAAAAAAATAGTGGGAAAATGAGAGAACAACTCAAGTGACAGCATATATACCAGGAAAAAAAATAGTGGGAAAATGAGAGAACAACTCAAGTGACAGCATATATACCAGGAAAAAAAAATAGTGGGAAAATGAGAGAACAACTCAAGTGACAGCATATATACCAGGAAAAAAAAATAGTGGGAAAATGAGAGAACAACTCAAGTGACAGCATATATACCAGGAAAAACAAATAGTGGGAAAATGAGAGAACAACTCAAGTGACAGCATATATACCAGGACAAAAAATAGTGGGAAAATGAGAGAACAACTCAAGTGACAGCATATATCCCAGGAAAAAAAAAAATAGTGGGAAAATGAGAGAACAACTCAAGTGACAGCATATATACCAGGAAAAAAAATAGTGGGAAAATGAGAGAACAACTCAAGTGACAGCATATATACCAGGAAAAAAAATAGTGGGAAAATGAGAGAACAACTCAAGTGACAGCATATACACCAGAAAAAAAAAATAGTGGGAAAATGAGAGAACAACTCAAGTGACAGCATATATACCAGGAAAAAAAAAAATAGTGGGAAAAAAAAAAATAGTGGGAAAATGAGAGAACAACTCAAGTGACAGCATATATACCAGGATAAAAAATAGTGGGAAAATGAGAGAACAACTCAAGTGACAGCATATATACCAGGACAAAAAATAGTGGGAAAATGAGAGAACAACTCAAGTGACAGCATATATACCAGGAAAAAAAAATAGTGGGAAAATGAGAGAACAACTCAAGTGACAGCATATATACCAAAAAAAAAAAAAATAGTGGGAAAATGAGAGAACAACTCAAGTGACAGCATATATACCAGGAAAAAAAATAGTGGGAAAATGAGAGAACAACTCAAGTGACAGCATATATATAGGAGGAAAACAAATAGTGGGAAAATGAGAGAACAACTCAAGTGACAGCATATATACCAGGAAAAAAAAATAGTGGGAAAATGAGAGAACAACTCAAGTGACAGCATATCAAGTACCATATATGAGAGAACAACCAGTGACAGCATATATACCAGGAAAAAAAAATAGTGGGAAAATGAGAGAACAACTCAAGTGACAGCATATATACCAGGAAAAAAAAAATAGTGGGAAAATGAGAGAGCAACTCAAGTGACAGCATATATACCAGGAAAAACAAATAGTGGGAAAATGAGAGAACAACTCAAGTGACAGCATATATACCAGGAAAAAAAATAGTGGGAAAATGAGAGAACAACTCAAGTGACAGCATATATACCAGGAAAAAAAAATAGTGGGAAAATGAGAGAACAACTCAAGTGACAGCATATATACCAGGATAAAAAATAGTGGGAAAATGAGAGAACAACTCAAGTGACAGCATATATACCAGGACAAAAAATAGTGGGAAAATGAGAGAACAACTCAAGTGACAGCATATATACCAGGAAAAAAAAATAGTGGGAAAATGAGAGAACAACTCAAGTGACAGCATATATACCAGGAAAAAAAATAGTGGGAAAATGAGAGAACAACTCAAGTGACAGCATATGTCCCAGGAAAAAAAATAGTGGGAAAATGAGAGAACAACTCAAGTGACAGCATATATACCAGGAAAAAAAATAGTGGGAAAATGAGAGAACAACTCAAGTGACAGCATATATACCAGGACAAAAAATAGTGGGAAAATGAGAGAACAACTCAAGTGACAGCATATATACCAGGAAAAAAAAAAAAATAGTGGGAAAATGAGAGAACAACTCAAGTGACAGCATATATACCAGGAAAAAAAAAAAAATAGTGGGAAAATGAGAGAACAACTCAAGTGACAGCATATATACCAGGACAAAAAATAGTGGGAAAATGAGAGAACAACTCAAGTGACAGCATATATACCAGGACAAAAAATAGTGGGAAAATGAGAGAACAACTCAAGTGACAGCATATATACCAGGAAAAAAAAAATAGTGGGAAAATGAGAGAACAACTCAAGTGACAGCATATATACCAGGAAAAAAAAATAGTGGGAAAATGAGAGAACAACTCAAGTGACAGCATATATACCAGGAAAAAAAAATAGTGGGAAAATGAGAGAACAACTCAAGTGACAGCATATATACCAGGATAAAAAATAGTGGGAAAATGAGAGAACAACTCAAGTGACAGCATATATACCAGGAAAAAAAATAGTGGGAAAATGAGAGAACAACTCAAGTGACAGCATATATACCAGGAAAAACAAATAGTGGGAAAATGAGAGAACAACTCAAGTGACAGCATATATTCCAGGATAAAAAAATAGTGGGAAAATGAGAGAACAACTCAAGTGACAGCATATATACCAGGACAAAAAAATAGTGGGAAAATGAGAGAACAACTCAAGTGACAGCATATATACCAGGAAAAAAAATAGTGGGAAAATGAGAGAACAACTCAAGTGACAGCATATATACCAGGAAAAAAAAAATAGTGGGAAAATGAGAGAACAACTCAAGTGACAGCATATATACCAGGATAAAAAATAGTGGGAAAATGAGAGAACAACTCAAGTGACAGCATATATACCAGGACAAAAAATAGTGGGAAAATGAGAGAACAACTCAAGTGACAGCATATATACCAGGACAAGAAATAGTGGGAAAATGAGAGAACAACTCAAGTGACAGCATATATACCAGGAAAAAAAATAGTGGGAAAATGAGAGAACAACTCAAGTGACAGCATATATACCAGGAAAAAAAATAGTGGGAAAATGAGTGAGAACAACTCAAGTGACAGCATATATACCAGGACAAAAAATAGTGGGAAAATGAAAGAACAACTCAAGTGACAGCATATATACCAGGACAAAAAATAGTGGGAAAATGAGAGAACAACTCAAGTGACAGCATATATACCAGGAAAAAAAAAATAGTGGGAAAATGAGAGAGCAACTCAAGTGACAGCATATATACCAGGACAAAAAATAGTGGGAAAATGAGAGAACAACTCAAGTGACAGCATATATACCAGGACAAAAAAATAGTGGGAAAATGAGAGAACAACTCAAGTGACAGCATATATACCAGGACAAAAAAATAGTGGGAAAATGAGAGAACAACTCAAGTGACAGCATATATACCAGGAAAAAAAAAAATAGTGGGAAAATGAGAGAACAACTCAAGTGACAGCATATATACCAGGAAAAAAAATAGTGGGAAAATGAGAGAACAACTCAAGTGACAGCATATATACCAGGAAAAAAAAATAGTGGGAAAATGAGAGAACAACTCAAGTGACAGCATATATACCAGGACAAAAAATAGTGGGAAAATGAGAGAACAACTCAAGTGACAGCATATATACCAGGAAAAAAAAATAGTGGGAAAATGAGAGAACAACTCAAGTGACAGCATATATACCAGGAAAAAAAATAGTGGGAAAATGAGTGACAGCATATAAGAACAACTCAAGTGACAGCATATATACCAGGACAAAAAATAGTGGGAAAATGAGAGAACAACTCAAGTGACAGCATATATACCAGGACAAAAAATAGTGGGAAAATGAGAGAACAACTCAAGTGACAGCATATATACCAGGACAAAAAATAGTGGGAAAATGAGAGAACAACTCAAGTGACAGCATATATACCAGGAAAAAAAAAATAGTGGGAAAATGAGAGAACAACTCAAGTGACAGCATATATACCAGGAAAAAAAAAAAATAGTGGGAAAATGAGAGAACAACTCAAGTGACAGCATATATACCAGGAAAAAAAATAGTGGGAAAATGAGAGAACAACTCAAGTGACAGCATATATACCAGGAAAAAAAAAATAGTGGGAAAATGAGAGAACAACTCAAGTGACAGCATATATACCAGGATAAAAAATAGTGGGAAAATGAGAGAACAACTCAAGTGACAGCATATATACCAGGACAAAAAATAGTGGGAAAATGAGAGAACAACTCAAGTGACAGCATATATACCAGGAAAAAAAAATAGTGGGAAAATGAGAGAACAACTCAAGTGACAGCATATATACCAGGAAAAAAAAATAGTGGGAAAATGAGAGAACAACTCAAGTGACAGCATATATACCAGGACAAAAAATAGTGGGAAAATGAGAGAACAACTCAAGTGACAGCATATATACCAGGAAAAAAAAAAATAGTGGGAAAATGAGAGAACAACTCAAGTGACAGCATATATACCAGGAAAAAAAAATAGTGGGAAAATGAGAGAACAACTCAAGTGACAGCATATATACCAGGAAAAAAAAATAGTGGGAAAATGAGAGAACAACTCAAGTGACAGCAAGTGACAGCATATATACCAGGAAAAAAAAATAGTGGGAAAATGAGAGAACAACTCAAGTGACAGCATATATACCAGGAAAACAAATAGTGGGAAAATGAGAGAACAACTCAAGTGACAGCATATATACCAGGAAAAAAAAATAGTGGGAAAATGAGAGAACAACTCAAGTGACAGCATATATACCAGGAAAAAAATAGTGGGAAAATGAGAGAACAACTCAAGTGACAGCATATATACCAGGGAAAAAAATAGTGGGAAAATGAGAGAACAACTCAAGTGACAGCATATATACCAAGGAAAAAAAAATAGTGGGAAAATGAGAGAACAACTCAAGTGACAGCATATATACCAGGAGTGGGAAAAAAAAAATAGTGGGAAAATGAGAGAACAACTCAAGTGACAGCATATATACCAGGAAAAAAAAATAGTGGGAAAATGAGAGAACAACTCAAGTGACAGCATATATACCAGGAAAAAAAATAGTGGGAAAATGAGAGAACAACTCAAGTGACAGCATATATACCAGGACAAAAAATAGTGGGAAAATGAGAGAACAACTCAAGTGACAGCATATATACCAGGAAAAAAAATAGTGGGAAAATGAGAGAACAACTCAAGTGACAGCATATATACCAGGAAAAAAATAGTGGGAAAATGAGAGAACAACTCAAGTGACAGCATATATACCAGGACAAAAAATAGTGGGAAAATGAGAGAACAACTCAAGTGACAGCATATATACCAGGACAAAAAATAGTGGGAAAATGAGAGAACAACTCAAGTGACAGCATATATACCAGGAAAAAAAAAAATAGTGGGAAAATGAGAGAACAACTCAAGTGACAGCATATATACCAGGAAAACAAATAGTGGGAAAATGAGAGAACAACTCAAGTGACAGCATATATACCAGGAAAAAAAAAATAGTGGGAAAATGAGAGAACAACTCAAGTGACAGCATATATACCAGGAAAAAAAATATACCAGTGGGAAAATGAGAGAACAACTCAAGTGACAGCATATATACCAGGAAAAAAAAAAATAGTGGGAAAATGAGAGAACAACTCAAGTGACAGCATATATACCAGGAAAAAAAATAGTGGGAAAATGAGAGAACAACTCAAGTGACAGCATATATAGGACAAAAAAAATAGTGGGAAAATGAGAGAACAACTCAAGTGACAGCATATATACCAGGACAAAAAATAGTGGGAAAATGAGAGAACAACTCAAGTGACAGCATATATACCAGGAAAAACAAATAGTGGGAAAATGAGAGAACAACTCAAGTGACAGCATATATACCAGGAAAAAAAAAAATAGTGGGAAAATGAGAGAACAACTCAAGTGACAGCATATATACCAGGAAAACCAAATAGTGGGAAAATGAGAGAACAACTCAAGTGACAGCATATATACCAGGAAAAAAACAAATAGTGGGAAAATGAGAGAACAACTCAAGTGACAGCATATATACCAGGAAAAAAAAAATAGTGGGAAAATGAGAGAACAACTCAAGTGACAGCATATATACCAGACAGCATATATACCAGGACAAAACAAATAGTGGGAAAATGAGAGAACAACTCAAGTGACAGCATATATACCAGGAAAAAAAAAAAAAAATAGTGGGAAAAAAAGAACAAAATAGTGGGAAAATGAGAGAACAACTCAAGTGACAGCATATATACCAGGAAAAACAAATAGTGGGAAAATGAGAGAACAACTCAAGTGACAGCATATATACCAGGAAAAAAAATAGTGGGAAAATGAGAGAACAACTCAAGTGACAGCATATATACCAGGAAAAAAAATAGTGGGAAAATGAGAGAACAACTCAAGTGACAGCATATATACCAGGATAAAAAAAAAAAATAGTGGGAAAATGAGAGAACAACTCAAGTGACAGCATATATACCAGGAAAAAAAAATAGTGGGAAAATGAGAGAACAACTCAAGTGACAGCATATATACCAGGACAGCATATAAAAACAAATAGTGGGAAAATGAGAGAACAACTCAAGTGACAGCATATACACCAGAACAAAAAAATAGTGGGAAAATGAGAGAACAACTCAAGTGACAGCATATATACCAGGAAAAAGAAATAGTGGGAAAATGAGAGAACAACTCAAGTGACAGCATATATACCAGGAAAAACAAATAGTGGGAAAATGAGAGAACAACTCAAGTGACAGCATATGGGAAAATGAGAGAACAACCAGGAAAAACAAATAGTGGGAAAATGAGAGAACAACTCAAGTGACAGCATATGTCCCAGGAAAAACAAATAGTGGGAAAATGAGAGAACAACTCAAGTGACAGCATATATACCAGGAAAAACAAATAGTGGGAAAATGAGAGAACAACTCAAGTGACAGCATATATACCAGGAAAAAGAAATAGTGGGAAAATGAGAGAACAACTCAAGTGACAGCATATATACCAGGAAAAAAAACAAATAGTGGGAAAATGAGAGAACAACTCAAGTGACAGCATATATACCAGGAAAAACAAATAGTGGGAAAATGAGAGAACAACTCAAGTGACAGCATATGTCCCAGGAAAAACAAATAGTGGGAAAATGAGAGAACAACTCAAGTGACAGCATATATACCAGGAAAAACAAATAGTGGGAAAATGAGAGAACAACTCAAGTGACAGCATATATACCAGGAAAACAAATAGTGGGAAAATGAGAGAACAACTCAAGTGACAGCATATATACCAGGACAAAAAATAGTGGGAAAATGAGAGAACAACTCAAGTGACAGCATATATACCAGGACAAAAAAATAGTGGGAAAATGAGAGAACAACTCAAGTGACAGCATATATACCAGGAAAAAAAAATAGTGGGAAAATGAGAGAACAACTCAAGTGACAGCATATATACCAGGAAAGCATAACAAATAGTGGGAAAATGAGAGAACAACTCAAGTGACAGCATATGTCCCAGGAAAAAAAAATAGTGGGAAAATGAGAGAACAACTCAAGTGACAGCATATATACCAGGAAAAAAAAATAGTGGGAAAATGAGAGAACAACTCAAGTGACAGCATATATACCAGGATAAAAAATAGTGGGAAAATGAGAGAACAACTCAAGTGACAGCATATATACCAGGACAAAAAAATAGTGGGAAAATGAGAGAACAACTCAAGTGACAGCATATATACCAGGAAAAACAAATAGTGGGAAAATGAGAGAACAACTCAAGTGACAGCATATGTCCCAGGAACAACTCAAAAAAATAGACAAAAAAATAGTGGGAAAATGAGAGAACAACTCAAGTGACAGCATATATACCAGGAAAAAAAAATAGTGGGAAAATGAGAGAACAACTCAAGTGACAGCATATATACCAGGACAGTGGGAAAATGAGAGAAAAATAGTGGGAAAATGAGAGAACAACTCAAGTGACAGCATATGTACCAGGAAAAAAAATAGTGGGAAAATGAGAGAACAACTCAAGTGACAGCATATATACCAGGACAAAAAAATAGTGGGAAAATGAGAGAACAACTCAAGTGACAGCATATATACCAGGACAAAAAAATAGTGGGAAAATGAGAGAACAACTCAAGTGACAGCATATATACCAGGACAAAAAAATAGTGGGAAAATGAGAGAACAACTCAAGTGACAGCATATATACCAGGACAGCATATATACCAGGAAAAAAATAGTGGGAAAATGAGAGAACAACTCAAGTGACAGCATATATACCAGGACAAAAAAATAGTGGGAAAATGAGAGAACAACTCAAGTGACAGCATATATACCAGGAAAAACAAATAGTGGGAAAATGAGAGAACAACTCAAGTGACAGCATATATACCAGGAAAAAAAATAGTGGGAAAATGAGAGAACAACTCAAGTGACAGCATATGTCCCAGAAAAAAAAAAATAGTGGGAAAATGACAGAACAACTCAAGTGACAGCATATATACCAGGAAAAAAAAATAGTGGGAAAATGAGAGAACAACTCAAGTGACAGCATATATACCAGGAAAACAAATAGTGGGAAAATGAGAGAACAACTCAAGTGACAGCATATATACCAGGACAAAAAAATAGTGGGAAAATGAGAGAACAACTCAAGTGACAGCATATATACCAGGAAAAAAAAAAACAAATAGTGGGAAAATGAGAGAACAACTCAAGTGACAGCATATATACCAGGAAAAAAAAATAGTGGGAAAATGAGAGAACAACTCAAGTGACAGCATATATACCAGGAAAAACAAATAGTGGGAAAATGAGAGAACAACTCAAGTGACAGCATATATACCAGGAAAAAAAAAATAGTGGGAAAATGAGAGAACAACTCAAGTGACAGCATATACACCAGAACAAAAAAATAGTGGGAAAATGAGAGAACAACTCAAGTGACAGCATATATACCAGGAAACACAAATAGTGGGAAAATGAGAGAACAACTCAAGTGACAGCATATATCCCAGGAAAAACAAATAGTGGGAAAATGAGAGAACAACTCAAGTGACAGCATATATACCAGGAAAAAAATAGTGGGAAAATGAGAGAACAACTCAAGTGACAGCATATATACCAGGAAAAAGAAATAGTGGGAAAATGAGAGAACAACTCAAGTGACAGCATATATACCAGGAAAAAAAAATAGTGGGAAAATGAGAGAACAACTCAAGTGACAGCATATATACCAGGAAAAAGAAATAGTGGGAAAATGAGAGAACAACTCAAGTGACAGCATATATACCAGGTCGTGGTAATTTTTGAACAAGTCGACAGGAGAGTGTAAGAATTTCGTAATGTTTACAAGTTACTAAAGTAAACTAAATGATAAAATTACCAGTATAACCATTACCATGGTGTTCTATGGTTAAGAAACAACAAAGTTAGTGATGGTAACAAGAAGGAAATGGTTGTCATTAAATAGATTCTTTCAACTAGAGAAGAGACACAATGGTCATGAAAAAATTCAGTTGTAGCTACTGATGGTCGTATCACTTCAGTTGTAGCTACTGATGGTCGTATCACTTCAGTTGTAGCTACTAATGGTCGTTTCATTTCAGTTGTAGCTACTAATGGTCGTATCACTTCAGTTGTAGCTACTAATGATCGTATCACTTCAGTTGTAGCTACTAATAGTCACATCACTTCAGTTGTAGTTACTAATGGTCGTATCACTTCAGTTGTAGCTACTAATGGTCGTATCACTTCAGTTGTAGCTACTAATAGTCACATCACTTCAGTTGTAGTTACTAATGGTCATATCACTTCAGTTGTAGCTACTAATGATCATATGACTTCAGTTGTAGCTACTAATGGTCGTATCACTTCAGTTGTAGCTACTAATGGTCGTATCACTTCAGTTGTAGCTACTAATGGTCGTATCACTTCAGTTGTAGCTAGTAATGATCATATCACTTCAGTTGTAGCTACTAATAGTCACATCACTTCAGTTGTAGTTACTAATGGTCGTATCACTTCAGTTGTAGCTACTAATGGTCGTATCACTTCAGTTGTAGCTACTAATGGTCATATAACTTCAGTTCTAGCTACTAATGGTCGTATCACTTCAGTTGTAGCTACTAATGGTCATATGACTTCAGTTGTAGCTACTGATGGTCGTATCACTTCAGTTGTAGCTACTAATGGTCATATGACTTCAGTTGTAGCTACTGATGGTCGTATCACTTCAGTTGTAGCTACTGATGGTCGTATCACTTCAGTTGTAGCTACTAATGGTCATATGACTTCAGTTGTAGCTACTGATGGTCGTATCACTTCAGTTGTAGTTACTAATGGTCGTATCACTTCAGTTGTAGCTACTAATGGTCGTATCACTTCAGTTGTAGCTACTAATGGTCGTATCACTTCAGTTGTAGCTACTAATGGTCATATCACTTCAGTTGTAGCTACTAATGGTCGTATCACTTCAGTTGTAGCTACTAATGGTCATCATGTAGCTACTCAGTTCAGTAGCTACTGATGGTCGTATCACTTCAGTTGTAGCTACTAATGGTCATATGACTTCAGTTGTAGCTACTGATGGTCGTATCACTTCAGTTGTAGCTACTAATGGTCATATGACTTCAGTTGTAGCTACTGATGGTCGTATCACTTCAGTTGTAGCTACTAATGGTCATATGACTTCAGTTGTAGCTACTGATGGTCGTATCACTTCAGTTGTAGCTAGTAATGGTTTAAACGCAACGTGTCTTTCTTTCAAATGCGCAACAAACGTACCGTACTTTAGATTGAAGTTTTTGTTACATGTTATGATGAAATTATTTTTCTAATCCAGCTTTCAAACCATAGTAAAAAGCTATCAACGTAGAAATACCAATACAAAGAGTGATTGAGAATGGGTCTTCTTGTTTTTACTTTCACAAAAATCTTCACCATTATAGTAGAGCTATATTATTTTTTCATTTTCAGTATTTATCACGTCCTTTTGACGGGTTGGTGGCGCTGTAATATATAATTTTATGGAGGTCACTTCAAAAGTTACAACTGCATGTGTTCAGTGTATCTGAAAATCCAGCTAGCTGGTAAGAAGTACTGAATCATGTTGACCACCACAAAAGTTACAACTGTATGTGTTCAGTGTATCTGAAAACCCAGCTAGCTGGTAGGAAGTACTGAATCATGTTGACCACCACAAAAGTTACAACTGCATGTGTTCAGTGTATCTGAAAACCTAGCTAGCTGGTAGGAAGTACTAAATAATGTTGACCACCACAAAAGTATCTTTTGAATGATATTGCCCTGACCAATGGTATTAGTATCATTAGTCAATAAAACACTGTATTCCTGCTGTACACTAAAGAGGTATTTTCAGTTCGACCTTTAACCTGTATCGTTCTCGGAGACGCAAAGAAAGTTGCCAGACGTGTTGCCAGACGTGTTATCATAACCTACCTCCATGGTGATGAATGTTATCATAACCTGCCTCCATGGTGATGAATGTTATCATAACATGGTGATGAATGCTATCATACCTCCATGGAGATGAATGTTATCATAACCTGCCTCCATGGTGATGAATGTTATCATAACCTGCCTCCATGGTGATGAATGTTATCATAACTTATCTCCATGGTGATGAATCTTATCATAACTTACCTCCATGGTGATGAATGTCATCATAGCTTACCTCCATGGAGATGAATGTTATCATGACTTATCTCCATGGCGATGAATGTCATCATAACTTATCTCCATGGAGATGAATGTCATCATAACTTACCTCCATGGTGATGAAGGGATCATAAGTTTGAGTCGGAGTGTTGATGAATGTTATCATAACTTACTTCCATGTTGATGAAGGGATCATAAGTTTGAGCCGGAGTGTTGATGAATGTTATCATAACTTACCTCCATGGTGATGAATGTTATCGTAACCTACCTCCATGGTGATGAATGTTATCATAACCTACCTCCATGGTGATGAATGTCATCACAACTTACCTCCATGGTGATGAATGTCATCATAACCTATCTCCATGGTGATGAAGGGATCATAACCTACCTTCATGGTGATGAAGGGATCATAAGTTTGAGCCGGAGTGTTGATGAATGTTATCATAACCTACCTCCATGGTGATGAAGGGATCATAAGTTTGAGCCGGAGTGTTGATGAATGTTATCATAACCTACCTCCATGGTGATGAAGGGATCATAAGTTTGAGCCGGAGTGTTGATGAATGTTATCATAACCTACCTCCATGGTGATGAAGGGATCATAAGTTTGAGCCGGAGTGTTGATGAATGTTATCATAACTTACCTCCATGGTGATGAAGGGATCATAAGTTTGAGCCGGAGTGTTGATGAGTCCCCCGATCAACTCGTCAATCTTGCCAGGTTCGTAAATGATGTATGGTTGCCGGAGAAGGATACGAAGTGGGTCTTCGCCTACAGGGAAACAACAGGTAATTAAAATGAATAAAATAAGGTAGTTTACAGAAGACCGTGACAGCGGTTGAAATCTGAAAGATCACTGTGGAAGTGTTATTTTCTTAGAAGACACATTCAAGAGGCGTGTAGAATGAACGTCTTCCCCAACAGGAAGACAGAAAATGTTGACGAAAAAAAAAAAAAAAAATGCATTAAATGAAAACGAAAATTTAAAAAAAAAACAGAACGAATGAAATAAGAAAGTCATTCAAAGACCACACCTCCAGGGAAGAAAGACTGTAGTAAAGAAGTCAGTTTGATGTTTCTATAGTAACTGAAATAATAAAACATTCAAAGTTAGGGAAACTCGATAAATGAGACGTTACGTTCACTAAGTTATTGAGATTTGGGGGGAATTTCATTCATAATCAACAATCTTGGGCAAGGGTTAGTGAAATGAACTAGATTAGGGTTCGTATGTTGGTCATTTATGTTCCGTCTATAGTGTTTTCATTCACCATAATTTACCTACATCTATAGTGCTTCGATACATGTAGTTATAACGTTTTGAACGTCTACAGAAATATAAATTTATTTTGATGAAAATAAGGGCACATAAAAAATAATTTGATGACAGTTGTTCTTCTGTGTGTGTTATACGACAGGGCAAGTCGATGTGTTTTTCTAGAGTGAATGAAACCAAAAACATTGGAAAGGTTTTCCCTCACTAAAAACAAACAAGATGAAACATCGAACATCAAAGAGAAATAAGACAATAAGTGAAATAACTAAAGGCATTGTGATTGGAATGGACAAGCCAATAACGTAAATTAATAATACAACAATTAGAAAGCGTTGAAGTCCTTTCGATTTTTAAAATACAAAAACCCGTATTTGAAATGTTATTATGTACCGTTCTGGTTGAAAACCAATATTATGGTCATTGTTATCAAACTTATCACTAAGTTTAATATATTGTTATTTTTACCTACAAATTCGTGGTACTTGTTATATCTTCTGACCATTCCCTGGATGTGGGTGTGTCCGAACCTGAAGGCCGCTGCTTGAAACGAGTTGGCCATTCCCATGTGGACATCACGATCGTATCCGTTCCAGTAGCCCTACAAGGGTGTTAGAGTGCAATATTAGATTTTGTAGAAACCATAAAAAGCCTCGATTTTTATTACCGTTTTCTCATTAGCCTCACGCGCTAAACAGTCTGTTAGGGTTACACACATCTTACCTTCAGATATGAGAGTTAAAGTAAGAAATATATTTAAATCTCTGACTCCAGTATTGTAACATCCTAAAAACGTTTCTTCATCTTTTCGTCTTCATCTTGTGTAGTTGAGTCGTGTGTTTTAGTAAGCTGATAGTGTAGTTGAGTCATGTGTTTTAGTAAGCTGATAGTGTAGTTGAGTCATGTGTTTTAGTAATCTGGTAATGCGGTTCAGTTGCCCTGAGGAAAGAGTAACCTTCAAGGAATGAAAACAGTTAAGTAAGACTTACTTTAAGAAGAAAAGGAGGCATGGTTTACGTATAACGGATACTTGACAGTTGGTCTTATCTGTGAAGTGTAGTTAGGGTTAACGTTTCCGTGAACATAAAGTACAGTTGAACATTAGGGTTAGCGTTTCCGTGAACATAAAGTATAGTTGAACATTAGGGTTAATTCTGTGAACATAAAGTATAGTTGAATCTAAAGGTTAACGTTTCTGTGAACATAAAGTATAGTTGAATCTAAAGGTTAACGTTTCCGTGAACATAAAGTATAGTTGAACCTGTGGGTTATATTTACTAGGGTTACTTTTACGTACCTGAAGAAGAAACACAAACAGATATGTTTGTGTATAGTTGGTGAACTGGGGGTGGATAACGTTATCCACCATATTTCAGGGATAACAATAAGTACAGCATACTTATGTTTATTCTGATATGTGTAATATTATACTTCCTGAACTATCAGAGTCAGCTATAGAGTACAAAACTGTTCAGATATTAGAACTTCCTGTTTAGAACTTGATGACTTTCTACATCAATTAAATATAACATGTAAAAATCATTCGTAGTTAACCACTGACTAAAGCAAAAGTTATTATCTTACTTAGAGTGAACTGTGACCTACGGTAGCGAACGTACGTTACCTAGGGTGACCTAAGTCAGTGAACTTACCTCATCTTATCTGATTTATTTAGTGAACTTAACCCCACTTTGCGCGACTTATTTAATGAACTTAGATCATTAGCTTACGTGACCTATGTTAGTGGACATGTCTTAACTTGTTTTACTAATGTCAATGAACGTGTCTTATTTGTGTTAGTTAATATACTGTACTAACCTTACCTTGCTTGAGTTATATTAAATAACGTATTAATTAACACCCTTTAATATCTGATTATTTATGGAAAACGTATGTGATATATCAGCAAATTTTGTATTTAGTTTGTTTGTTTTTTAAATTAAGATTGTTTAACGAAAACGTGATCTAATAACAGTAAGTCTTAAATCCAGACGAGAACACACACATAACGCTCAAGGACACAATAAAGGTCTGACTGAATTACAAACAGTTTCATTGTTAACCATTTAACAATGGTTATGAATAACACGTTCATAAATTTAATAAAATGTGAAAGTTTGTTTGTTTTAAAGTTAAACACAAAACTAAACAATGGGCTATTTGTGCTCTGCCCACCAGGGGTATTGAAATCGGTTTCTAGTAGTGTTAGGCATGCCGCTGTCTCCCTAGGCGCGAAATGTGAAAATAAAGGGAAATCAAACGATATATTCACGTACATAATAGTTATCTATGCGGACACCAGGTGGCGTCATGCGGTTATATTAAATACTATTGTTACTCCACATGTTTTTACATGATTCGTATATTCGTAACTGATGTTATAACTACTTCATAGATAAATAGTTTTAAAAATTACATTTAGATAGTTTTCATTGCTCTGTGTTATCGTCTAAATTACGAAATAATTAAACTTGTGTAGTTCGTGGTTTATATATATATATATACATATTATATTTATGACCAAGACAAATGCTTTCCACTACAAAGAGATAGGGTTCTCTACTTGCAATTTATGGATCGCAGGTTCGAATACCCCGTCGCCTAAAATGCTCACCTTTTCAGCCGTGAGGGGGTGTTTTGTTTGGTTTGGTTTGAACTTCGCGCAAAATTATCTGCGTTAGTCGTCCTTAATTTTGCAGCCAGTCATCACTGCCCACCGCCAACTCTTGAGCTACTCTTTTACTGATGAAGAGTGGGATGACCGTCACATTATAACGCCCCCACGCCCGACGGGTATTCGAACATGCGATCCTCAGATTACGGGCCTGGGAGTGGGTATAATGTTACAGTAAATCCCACTATTTGTTCGGGGGTTGTGATAACTAGCTGTCTTCCCTCTAATCTATCACTGCTAAATTAGGGACGGCTAGCGCAAATAGCTCTGTGCGATTTTTAAAAGAAAACAAAAGTTGAGACCCTTGCAAGGTGTTGGACAAGTGAAACAGACTTTATAAAGTAGAACCCGATAGTAGAAAGAAATGAAAAGATTTTCATTTTTCTCGTCTATTCACGGGGCTTATTTAGACTTTGGATAAATTTGTCATAGTTATTTTGGACTTTTTAGCATGTATAGTTATGTTCTAGTACCCAACACGTTCCATTCCTCTAGAGTAATGGCCCGGTGGGTTAAGGCGTACGACTCGTAATGCGAGGGTCGCAGGTTCGCATCCCGGTCGCGCCAAACATGCTTGCCCCTTTTAGCCGTGGGGGCGTTATAATGTGATGGTCAATCCCACTATTCGTTGGTAAAAGATTAGCCCAAGAGTTGGCGGTGGGTGGTGATGACTAGCTGCCTTTCCTCTTGTCTTACATTGCTAAATTAGGGACGGCTAGCGCAGATAGCCCTCGAGTAGCTTTGCGCGAAATTCAAAACAAAAAAACAATACACTTGACATTCTAAAGGTACAGGTTTCGATCCAGCGTGAGGTAGAAACTGGATTGTCACATGAGAATAGCTTTAAAGACGTACATCCAACCTAACTCACCATTGAGCCCAAGGTCGTACTTTGTAAGAATCAAAATGGCCGAACACGAAGACTTTTACCTGTGAGTGCAAGGTAAGGTTGTACCTGTGGACCATTTCTTCGCCAATTGCCATGGGAAGGAATTCATTGAATGTTATGTGCTGTACAGATGCTGCCATAATGTGTCGGACCTCGTGGTAAATTCGTTCATCATCCCAGTGTGGGTTCAATCGACCCAGTTGTATAGCAAGTCTGTTATGGTCACGAACGTAAAGTGTGTGGAGGACCGTAAGATGAATTTGTTCGTTAACTCGTTCATCTCCTAACAAGATATAAAGGCAGCATGAACATTCATTTCAGACACGTACGTAAAAGAAAAACAGCAAATTTATTAAATCTGAAGTCTACAGTAATTTGTCGAGCTCAGTAAATATTCGAAAAACAAAAATTGAAATTATAGTAAAATAAACAGATAACACTTGAATGTTGTTGCAAGGAAGAGAAAATATGAAAGAATCAAAACGAATTTTTTGTGTGTTGGTATAATAATGCTATATATGTATATATACAGGGTGTCTCAAAAATGTATACACACTTTAAATGATTATAACTCACCCAAACTTTCCTTTTTTACAGGTGCAACTGATTTGAACTAATGGTAGAAGCAAGAGTTTTATTTTGGCATTAGTTCATGACCTCAGTGAAGATGACCCTGACCAGAGAGTTGAATTTTCTGAGTGGTACCTGGCAAAATCTGCAGAGGATGCACAGTTTCCAAACAAGATTGTCTGGAGCTATGAGGCCATATTTAATTTAAATGATTCAGTTAATCGCCACAATTGCACCTAGGGGGCACCTCAGAACCCACATGTTATTGTTGAACACCGCGTAAATTTACCAGGGGTTACAGTGTGGCATGGATTACCAGAGTTGGGTGTAATTGGACCGTTCTTTTTTCCAAAACACAGTCACTGGTCTTGTTTATCTGAACTTGCTGTAAGAATCTGTCGTGCCACACATTCGAGAGCAATTTGGAAATGAGGAGTTTTATTTCCAGTAAGATGGATCACCTTCCCACTACCATCATAATGTGAGGGCCTATCTTGACGAAAAATTTGCTGAATAAATGGATTGGACGAAGAGGTAGCACTGAGTTTCCCCCACGTTCACCAGACCTCACACCTCTAGATTTTTTTTTATGGGGATACGTCAAAGATAAGGTTTATAGCACAAAACTTGCAATAATCAATGAGCTGAGAGCAGCAATTGAAAGATAATGTATCCAAATACCAAAGAAATGATTCGTGAAGTTTGCAATTCCATCTGTCCGCATTATCAGCAGTGCCTGGATCAGAACAGTCATCAGTTCAAATACCTGTGATAACTCAAAAGATTCTACACTTGTTTTCTTAAACTTGGGTTACAGAACCTAGATATATTTTAATAAACATTGTACTTATAACTATTCAAAGTGTGTATACGTTTTTTGGGACACCCTGTATATATATATATATATGTGTGTGTATATATATAGAGTTAAGTAAACAAAATCAAAAGGAAGAGTTGCGTTAAAAATAGTAATTCCAAACCTCTAACTAATTATATTAATTTGTCATAAACAAAAACAAGTCAACACAAAAATAAATTAAAAATAATAAAAGCTGCACTGATAGAAAGGATCCCAGTGTATAAGCTATAATGTGGGATATAAAATGTACCCTAGGTTTTGGAGGTGACTAAAGATGTAGGACCCACATTGCAGTGGGGATAGACTGTCTATCAGTCTTAACATCCATTCGCCAGTTTCACATAAAAAAAAAAAAGAGTCAAGGAATAGCAATTGATATAGAAATACAAATTAGAATAAAAAGATGTGGATGCTCAAGCCCACAACGTCCCACATATATGCCACCCTTCACTGCCTGCAGGCTGTTGTGAGAAGGTGACTGCTCTCCAAAATAAAGAAGAAAAAATAATTGAAAAATAAAAATAATAAGAAAAATTAAGATAATTCATAAGGATATCAACGTAAATAATTTTGATGAAAGAAAATATTTTCCCTTTCCAATTTATAGTTTACCCTCTTTTAATAATAACGTACTATACTCTTATGCTATAAACACTATAACTTTACAATTATTCAAATATTGTAAAATTTGTAATAAATTACAATATTTTATTATTAATGTTGAAATACTGATACAAAAATTCATAATTAATGGATTTAATAAAGAAACTTTAAGTAAAATTATTAAATTATTCTGTAACAAATATAAGAATGTCTTCAATAAATATAAAGAAATAAAAATTAGAGAAATTTACTAAGAAATTTCTAATAACTATTTTTAGTTATGAATAAGGTCATTTAACAACTTGGCACTACTTTATGCGGATGTACACCTTACTGCATATAAAGTCTTGTTTAGCGCATGGTAGTTAAAGTAGACTTAATAGGTGGTGGTTGAAAGTTATAATAGCTAATTTAGATAACTGGATGGGGCTTTTCATACTGGTTTAATTTGTTTACTGGGCTGCTAATTAGTGCATTTCTACCATAATGAGGGCTGGAATGCTAACTTCAATAGGTAAGTTTATTTAACTTACTTGCACCTAAATGGTTGTACTATATTTTTATTATTTTTATTTTTCAATTATTTTTTTATTTTTATTTTACTTTGGAGAGCAGTCACTTTCCCACAATAGCTAGCAGGCAGTGAAGAATGATAAATATGTGGGACGTTGTGGACATGAGCACCCACATCTCGCTCTCCTAACTTCTCTATATATTATTTCTATTGCTATTCCTTTACTCTATTTTATTTATTTATGTGAAACTGGCGAATGGATGTTAATACTGACAGACAGCGTATCCCCACCGCAATATAGGTCCTACATTTTTAACCAACCACCTCTAAAACCAAGGATACATTTTATATCCCACATTATAACTTGTACCCTGGGATCCTTTCTATTAGTGCAGCGTTTTCTATTGTTAATTTATTTTGTTTCGACTTGTTTTGGGTTATAACAAATTAATATTCATACATATAGGAATCATTTTATTATTAAAGACTTGGTAGTAATTTTGGTTTTAAAGACCTTTGGGGAGACCCCTAAGGCAAACAGGGGCGCTCAGAAACTTTTGTTTCTCTTCAGCCCCGCGCATGAGAGAAGGTTAAAGTAATCAGGAATTGTAGGATAAACACTTGGTAGCTTAGTGACTTGGTAGATTTCTGCTGGGAGACTTGGGGTCATTCGGGCGTAGTTGCAATGAAGGCCAGAGAGTCGGAGGAGAAAAGGAGGAGCGAGCTAACTTGAAGTGAGGAACAAATAACAAAACTAACGTAACGAGCAGGGGTAGGCAAATAGGGTAGAGTAGGCAAACTTATTAACTAAGATTCTGCATGATATGAAGAGAAGGCGCAGGGTAACGGATCACCTTTTTAGGGCCTGGGTAAAGAAATACCCAAAATTTTGCTGTGGGGGGAAACAGGAGTACCCCTAGAAAACCCACTTTCACGATCAGGGCGCCGAATAATCTACCCTGACCGTGTCCTGGATAGCTGGGGGATTGGCGTCAAGTAATTATGGAGGGGTTAGATGCGGCCACTCCTCACTGGAGAAGGATTGCGCATGTCGGAGCCTGGAAGATAACTTTCTGAGTTTCGGTTTTGATTCTCTAGTCCTTCAGCAAGTCTCGAACGAAATAATTTTGCCAAAGGGGACTGTCGTAGTGCTTCACATATTGAATCGTAGTCTTGGTCAGTTGCACAGGTTTGTGATGACCTTGGTGTGGTAAGTTACTTGTATAGAAACTTGTATAGGTAAGTTATCCGGGTATTCCTCAAATGTCTGGGAAAATTTATGTCCTCTTGACAATCTAGTTTGAATAGCTTGAGAGATGGTGAGCAGCTTGTCTGTTACGGTTGATTTGTCCGAATAGGTAGCTTGTGTAGTTTGCATCTGGGAAAACGTTTTCGAGCGAAGTGAAATGGATAACGTCTGAGGTATGTTTTCAAATGAATTTCTCATTAAGGCCTGGCATGGCTAGGTGATTGAGGCACTCGACTCGTAATCCCGAGGTCGTGGGTTCGAATCCCCGTCACACCAAACACACTCGTCCTTTCAACCGTGGGGCGTTATAATGTTTCAGTCAATCCTCCCATTCGTTAGTAAAAGAGTAGCCCAACAGTTGGCGGTGGTTGGTGATGACTAGCTGCCTTCCCTCTAGTCTTACAGTGCTAAATTAGGGACGACTAGCGCAAAAAATAAAAAAAACCAAACAAACAATTTTGTATTAACTAATTATGAGGAGAATAATTTGTTTGTCTGTAGTTTTGCAGACAAACAGCATCTTATTTCATCAGATGTTATTAATTAACAAATAAAATGTTCTATTAAACAGTAAATGAATTCTCTATTAACTACTATGTATAAGTTTCCATTGATAAACAAGTAAAATATTCCATTGATTTGCAAGCAAGGTTGCTTAGCAACTAGCAAGTAATTAGCATATAGGCTCGTCTACCATCTAGCGAGAAATATCATCTACTGATAAGAAATAAAACCCTAAACTGACTAGTGAGTAAATGATACAGTGAACACATTTCCTTAAGTTTACAGGTGTTTAGTTGTCAAGGGTTTTGTATGGCTGTCTTAATATTTCTAATTCAACTTAAGTTGTGAAGAAAAAAAACTTATTTGTTTTGTTCAAGCGGAAAGCTAAACAATGGGTTATCTGTTCCGTGCTCGCGACAGAAATCGAACATCAAATTTTGGTGTTATAAACCCTTAGGCTTACCTCGAATCTATCGGTATGGAAACGATTATGAATATAACTTGATTTTGATTTACTATGATTACTGCTTTCTAGCTTAAGGAAACAAATTCAAGAAACACGTTTGCATCAACTAACGTAATTACTTATCTTTGGATCTCTCGTGGCCTGGTTTGACCACTTGATTTAGTGTTAAAACTATTTCACAAAATGAACAGAGTTGAGATCCTCAAAATTTCACTTCAGTGCTTAATACCTTTATAAACTTTAATATCTTCATCGAATTTGGCGAGAAAATTATTTATTTTTTTGTACAGGAACAAAATATCTTAATTTCTCATGTTGTATAAACAGTGATGATGCTCCGCCATCTTGTTAAGGCATAGTAGTTTTATATATGTAAAAACGGCTGGGTTTCTCAACCCAAACCAGCCATTTTTACATATATATTTTGCTCTACAAGTGGGTTTCTCGTCATCACTGATTATATTTTTTTCTATAGATGAACTGTGAATAATGATGACCCTCCGCCATTTTTTTCAGGCTTAGCTATTTCTATAGCAGAACTGCCAATAGATATGATACTCCACTATCTCGTTCAGACATTACTGTTTCTGTAGTTTTCGGTTGTTCGCGGTGCCCCCCGCTAGTACAGCGGTATGTCTCCGGATTTACAACGCTAAAATCAGGGGTTCGATTCCCCTCGGTGGGCTGAGCAGATAGCCTTTGTGGCTTTGCTAAAAGAAAAAACACACACTTCTCGCGGCTAAATGTATTGAACAAATGTTTTGAAATGTGCAGTGTTTTTTGAAAAAAATTTAAATTGGAGTAAAATCGATAAACACTTAACAAAATAAAATCTGGATATCAGTAACCGGGTAAATTATCATACCATTTATTTATCTGATTAAATAATTGTTCTCCTACTGCGCTCCCTGGTGACTCAGAGATTCTAAAGCTAAAAATCAGGGTTTGATACTAGCGATGAGCACAACACAGATAGTCCACTGTAGAGATTTGCGCTTAACAGCAAGCAAACATACAAAATACCCTACCGGCAAGGAAGCAAAACAAGTGGCGAGGTCTCGATATACAGTCTCGTTCCGGGTTTTGTGACATAGGGGGCAGTAGTGGTTTCAAGCCATACTCACTGAAGCGGTCCCACACACGCATCAAACCTGAAACAGGAATAGATAAATATCCAGTTTCGAATTAGAGAAATTATTTCCTTCAGAAGACAGGTCTGGTGGGCAGTACAAGGAAATAAATGCCAGAGTGAGAGGTAAAAAGAAAAGATAAATATGTGACTTAAAAACACCAGCCTCAAGCAAAAGGCATTTTTTATAAAAACACATAATTATTCAAAAATATATCTGTAAAAACGGCTGGTTTGGGATGGGAAAAATTTGTATGCAGAGGAGCGAACAACGATTCGACCTTCTTCGGTCAGGTTTACAAAGAAAGAAAGAGGTAACTGACCGATATCTGACCATATGTTTGAAGGCGGTTGTGTAATTGAGTGTAGGAATGTAGAGGGCGTGCTTAGATGTTTGATTATATTAATAATATAGGTATAAAGGTGTTCCTTTGTATTGGTTTATTTTGGGCTTGAGTTGTTGTATAAGTAAGGCTTCTTTAATTTTGCGTTTGTTTATGTTTTTTTTTTTTTTTATTTAGTATTTGAGTGTTTTCTATGGTTATGTTGTGTTTATTTGACTTGCAGTGTTCGAAAACGTGTGAAGGTGACTTTTTGTGTTTTTTGAATCTGGTTTCCATTTTTCTACTTGTTTCTTCAATATAGAAGTTGTGACAGTTATCACATTGCATTTTATAAATAATGTTTGTGTGGTGTTTGTCAGTGTAGTTTTTACATAGTATAGACCTCAGGTTTGTGCCTGGTTTTTGAATAAATTTGGTATTAACTGGAATGTCATATTTTGTTACTAGTTTTTGCCAAATGTTGGTTATTTTTCTGCTGATGTCAGGAATATATGATATGCAGCAGTTTATGGTTTTGTGATTTTTTAAATCGTGGATTATATTTACTTTTGTTGGTTGATTTTGCTTTCTGTCTAGGTGTGTGCGTATAATGTTTTCTACGGTTTGTGGAGGAAACTTATTGATGAAGTATTGTTTTATTTTGTCTAATTCATCATTAATATTATCTGGTGAGCATAGTTTTATGGCTGTATTTATTTGGTTTCTTAGTATGTTGAGTTTTTGTTTTGTTTCATGTGCTGAGTCCCAAGGAATGTATAATCCAGTATGGGTGATTTTTCGGTGGATTTCTGTTTTAAATTGTGTGTCGGTTCTTGTAATTTTGAGGTTAAGAAATGATATTTGATTGCTTTCTTCCTGTTCACTTGTGAAGTTAATGTTGGGATGTATAGAGTTAATGTGATTGAAAAAATTAAGTATGTGTTCTGTAGATTTGAATCCCGCAACCGTGTCATCTACATATCTGTACCAGTATAGTGGTGGATGTAATGCTGTGTTAATTGCTTGTGTTTCAACTTGTATCATAAAAATATTGGCTAGAACTGGTGATACTGGGTTGCCCATGCTTAGGCCATTTGTTTGTATATAGTTGTGGTTGTTGAACATGAAGTTTGTCTTTATCGTGGTGAATTCTATGAGGGTTGCTAACTGGTTACTGGGAATGTCTGTAGTTGGGTTAGGGTCTCGGATATAGAGTTCTAAGGCTATCTTGCAGGCTTCAGTGGTTGGGACTTCTTTATACCTATATTAATAAATATAATCAAACACCCTCTACATTCCTACACTCGGTTACACAAACCCCTTCAAACATGTGGTCAGCTATCGGTCAGTTACCTTTTTCTTTCTTTGTGAACCTGATGATGACCGAAGAAGGTCGAAAAGTTGTTCGCTTTTCTGCATAAAAATTTTCTCCACCCAAACGAGCCATTTTTACATGTATATTTTCCTCTACAAGTGGGTTTTCTCGTCATCACATAATTATTCACTCATAACATAAACAAAAAATCTCCTATGAACGAGAGATATAATTGGTAAAGTTTGTAAATAAAAAAAAAAATTCATATTCGTCTAGCTATTACATATAATTACAAAAATATCTCGTAAGTTTAATACATTAATAATTAAATTACTATTTTTTCTTAACAGTAGATAACGCTTTGAAGATGTTCTCGTTTGAGGAATTTAAATTTAATACAGCGATCACACTGAGTCTTTCAACTTAACATTTATTATAGAAAGTTTAAAAAATAAAACAATTTAAACATTTAATGTTGAAAAAGTAGTAACTTAAGTGGCAAGACAATACCAGTTTAAAGTCTGGTGAAAAAGCAAGAATTTTTTACAGTTTTCAAGGGAAGATGTAGTAAACCTTACAATGTATAAAAATAGTGAGAGCTTTGTTTATGGTTTAGAACGTTGTGCTGTGTTTGTAGATTAACATTACCTCCTCTTCCAAGGCGTAGTTTGTGACCCAGTTCTTCTGTGGAGCCATACATGAAGTTAGCGTCAAGAGGTGATGTGTCCAAGTTGATGTGGACTCTTGGACCTTCCATTAGAAAGAACAATCTTTTATTCCGAATGATATATTCACATCACGAAAATAGCTCAATTACAGTGTTAGTTATATCAAAATATTCTTGTGCAAAATGTTCGAGAACGATCCATACTTTATACATACTGCAGAATGTCGCTGATAAACGATTCAAGTTTCAACTTCTCCACCACAAGAGTTCTAACACAACTGAATCTGAAACGATTTCTTACTTGTTCAAAATCAATAATACCAACTATTGTTGTAAGAACTCTTTATATATCTGGTATTGTGAAAGACCTAGTTAAATCTTATAATGGTTTGTTTGTTTTTGGAATTTCGCGCAAAGCTACACGAGGACTATCTGCGCTAGCGGTCCCTAATTTAGCAATGTAAGACTAGAGGGAAGGCAGCTAGTCATCACCACCCACCGCCAACTCTTGGGCTACTCTTTTACCAACGAATAGTGTCGGAAAGGTTCGACCCATTCCGAGAAGTGTCGAAAAGGTTCGACCCATTCCGAGAAGTGTCGAAAAGGTTCGACCTATTCCGAGAAGTGTCGGAAAGATTCGATAGCTTTCAAGACTTGATAAATTATCACAATAGAAATACATTTTTTTTTACCGTTTTTGTTCGAGGTTTATATTCTGGTACTCAAAACCAGACATATAATAATTTCTATTTTCTTGGTTTGTTTATACGTACTATCAAAACACTGTCATGTTAAAGTTGCCATAACATACCAGTTTAAAACAAATAATGCACTCTAGTTGTTTTGCTACCACAAACATTGACAGGATAGTAAAGGCCAAAGAACTTTACTTAGACTTACCACAGAACACAATATTTAACGAAAACTGTAAAAAATATGATGCCTACACTTTAGAGAAATACGAAAATGTATGATGACCGAACAGGCTTCAAGCACAACCAATCACGCTGAAGGTACACATTCGTATTCGTTCAGAGCATAATCACAGGTTAAATAGGTTTCATAAAACGAAAGAAATGTAAATAAAAGAGCATTGGAAAACACCATCCACCTATCTATTTATTTATATATCGGTGTTCATCTATTAAGAAAAGTTATAAACGGATTGGATACAATCTTATATTCTCCCCTCTATTATAAAGATCTTTAGTTCAAAATCCCTAAAAACAGAAGCGGTGAATGTGTTTATTAATCAGATATCTTTAATGTATATTCACAAAACTATGTCTACATCGCACGTTTTTACTGAAGAGCATTTATTCTGTACAAATGTTTGAATAAAACCATCTGTTACACTTTGTCGTCACTGGAAAATCCAGTTATCTGACACAACTCGTATATCTGTAATAAAACTAATAATACTGAAGTACTTCCATTATAAATAACATAATGTTCAATACGTTGTTTTAGAAACACAGTGGTTCAGTGTGTTGTTTTAGTAACACAGTGGTTCAGTGTATTGTTTTAGTAACACAGTGGTTTAGTGTGTTGTTTTAGTAACACAGTGGTTCAGTGTGTTGTTTTAGTAGCACAGTTGTTCAGTATGTTGTTTTAGTAACACAGTGGTTCAGTATATTGTTTTAGTAACACAGTGGTTCAGTATATTGTTTTAGTAACAGAGTGGTTCAGTATATTGTTTTAGTAGCACAGTGGTTCAATATATTGTTTTAGTAACACAGTGGTTCAGTATATTGTTTTAGTAGCACAGTGGTTCAATATGTTGTTTTAGTAGCACAGTGGTTTAGTGTGTTGTTTTAGTAACACAGTGGTTCAGTATATTGTTTTAGTAACACAGTGGTTCAGTATATTGTTTTAGTAGCACAGTGGTTCAGTGTGTTGTTTTAGTAGCACAGTGGTTCAGTATGTTGTTTTAGTAGCACAGTGGTTCAGTATGTTGTTTTAGTAGCACAGTGGTTCAGTATATTGTTTTAGTAGCACAGTGGTTCAGTATATTGTTTTAGTAGCACAGTGGTTCAGTATGTTGTTTTAGTAGCACAGTGGTTCAGTATGTTGTTTTAGTAACACAGTGGTTCAGTATATTGTTTTAGTAGCACAGTGGTTCAGTGTGTTGTTTTAGTAACACAGTGGTTCAGTATATTGTTTTAGTAGCACAGTGGTTCAGTGTGTTGTTTTATAGCACAGTGGTTCAGTGTGTTGTTTTATAGCACAGTGGTTTAGTGTGTTGTTTTAGTAACACAGTGGTTCAGTATATTGTTTTAGTAGCACAGTGGTTCAGTATGTTGTTTTAGTAACACAGTGGTTCAGTATATTGTTTTAGTAGCACAGTGGTTCAGTGTGTTGTTTTAGTAGCACAGTGGTTCAGTGTGTTGTTTTAGTAACACAGTGGTTCAGTATATTGTTTTAGTAGCACAGTGGTTCAGTATATTGTTTTAGTAGCACAGTGGTTCAGTGTGTTGTTTTAGTAGCACAGTGGTTCAGTGTGTTGTTTTAGTAGCACAGTGGTTCAGTGTGTTGTTTTAGTAGCACAGTGGTTCAGTATGTTGTTTTAGTAGCACAGTGGTTCAGTGTGTTGTTTTAGTAACACAGTGGTTCAGTATATTGTTTTAGTAGCACAGTGGTTCAGTGTGTTGTTTTAGTAGCACAGTGGTTTAGTGTGTTGTTTTAGTAACACAGTGGTTCAGTGTATTGTTTTAGTAGCACAGTGGTTCAGTATATTGTTTAGTAGCACAGTGGTTCCAGTGTGTTGTTTTAGCAACACAGTGGTCCACAGTGGTTCAGTGTGTTGTTTTAGTAGCACAGTGGTTCAGTGTGTTGTTTTAGTAGCACAGTGGTTCAGTGTGTTGTTTTAGTAGCACAGTGGTTCAGTGTGTTGTTTTAGTAGCACAGTGGTTCAGTGTGTTGTTTTAGTAGCACAGTGGTTCAGTGTGTTGTTTTAGTAGCACAGTGGTTCCAGTGTTGTTTTGTTTTAGTAACACAGTGGTTCAGTATGTTGTTTTAGTAACACAGTGGTTCAGTGTATTGTTTTAGTAACACAGTGGTTCAGTGTGTTGTTTTAGCAACACAGTCCAGCATATTGTTTTAGTTTTAGCACAGTGGTTCAGTATATTGTTTTAGCAGCACAGTGGTTCAGTATGTTGTTTTAGTAGCACAGTGGTTCAGTGTGTTGTTTTAGCAGCACAGTGTTAACACAGTGGTTCAGTGTGTTTCAGTTTTAGTAACACAGTTTAGTGTTGTTTTAGTAGCACAGTGGTTCAGTATGTTGTTTTTAGCACAGTGGTTCAGTGTTTGTTTTAGTAGCACAGTGGTTCAGTATATTGTTTTAGTAACACAGTGTTTTAGTAACACAGTGGTTCAGTATGTTGTTTTAGTAGCACAGTGGTTTTGTTTTAGCAGCACAGTGGTTCAGTATATTGTTTTAGTAACACAGCACAGTATATTGTTTTAGTAGCACAGTGGTTCAGTATATTGTTTTAGTAGCACAGTGGTTCAGTATGTTGTTTTAGTAGCACAGTGGTTCAGTGTGTTGTTTTAGTAACACAGTGGTTCAGTATGTTGTTTTAGTAGCACAGTGGTTCAGTATGTTGTTTTAGTAGCACAGTGGTTCAGTGTGTTGTTTTAGTAGCACAGTGGTTCAGTATATTGTTTTAGTAACACAGTGGTTCAGTGTGTTGTTTTAGTAGCACAGTGGTTCAGTATGTTGTTTTAGTAGCACAGTGGTTCAGTGTGTTGTTTTAGTAACACAGTTGTTCAGTCTATTGTTTTAGTAGCACAGTTGTTCAGTATGTTGTTTTAGTAACACAGTGGTTCAGTATATTGTTTTAGTAACACAGTGGTTCAGTATATTGTTTTAGTAGCACAGTGGTTCAGTATGTTGTTTTAGTAGCACAGTGGTTCAGTATGTTGTTTTAGTAACACAGTGGTTCAGTGTGTTTTTTTAATAACACAGTGGTTCAGTGTGTTTTTTTAATAACACAGTGGTTCAGTGTGTTTTTTTAATAACACAGTGGTTCAGTGTGTTTTTTAGTAACACAGTGGTTCAGTGTGTCGTTTTAGTAAAACAGTGGTTCAGTGTGTCGTTTTAGTAACACAGTGGTTCAGTGTGTTGTTTTAGTAACACAGTGGTTTATGAAGCTTGTGCAGTGTGTTTGACCAGCTGTTTCTGTTATTGGAACAGTTATTTCACGTGTTTACGTCAACCCTAATTATCACATGTAATTATTTAAATATAACTAATTGGAACACTGTCAAGATTTATAGCTTTGATAATTCTTCGCTTTATTTTGACAAGCTTTTGTATTGTTATTTATATTTTGACAAACCTTTGTATTGTTATTTAGTGTTATATAGTTCTATTTTTTGTAAGTTCTAGTGTTGGTTTTATATTCAAAACACCTTAAACAAAAGGAAAACCAAACATTTCCTTGTGTTTTAACCCTTTATTTCCCACCTACTCTTTGTTATTTACTTTGTCATTCTTTCCAGCCTTGTTTTGGTGAAAGTTTACCCACAACCGGAACCTGTTTACGAAAATCAAAACCCAGTGGTGGGTATAGCTAGGATAGTTCACGTGTAGCTAAGTACTTGACAGAAAAACAAGTAGAAACTAGCATTACTAAGGAAGTGTCTCATCTGTGAAACAACTGTTGAAAACACAGTCTTTTTATTGTTGTGTTAGTTTTACTTAGATAAAAAGTGACCAATAACTGGATGTACTTCCTTACAGTTCAGATAAAATTTATAGCTACAAACATTCACCTACCTAGTGTACATCCTGGTCTTTGACCTGCCTCAAGACGTTTAAACTCCATACAGTGCTGTCCATAATGGGAATAGAAGGGGTCATCTGGAGGAATTTCAATGGGCATACAGTTGGGATGTTGGAGCTCCTTAGGAATTCCACAACACTTGAAGTCCAAATCTCGGTCATCTGGACAAAAACAACAAATATCCAATCTTTATCTACAAGAGCAGAAGGCAATAGCTAGGGTGTTTATTTGTACTGTAATTTACAAATACGACCTGACACAAAAATTACGTTCTTGCTGTAATGTTACGTGTGGTGTTAACCCAGAAATGTTTACCTTTGTCGTGAACTTCCTCAAAATCCTTGTATATATAAATAATGATTCATTGTTACCTCGATCGTTGATATCTTGATGCTTGTATATATCCAGACCTATGATCATAAACCAGGAATATATATAAATATGTCACCAACAGCTTGTAATCCTAAGGAAAACATTTACAGAATATGGGTTCTTTTCTGTTATTATTAAGCCACATAAAGTAACGACCTTTGTCATCGTTCGAATAAAGTGGAAGTTATCAGAACTAGAAAAGTACAATGTCGTTAGGCACTACTTGAAGACTGTTGGTGTTTAGAAACAACAACAAAAGTATCTTCCAGAACTGAAAAAAAAATATCCTTAGGATATATTTCATCGGAAATACGTATATCAAAAAATTACATAATGGAGGCTATCTGTAGTTAATAAGATTAATAGAGAGGAAGTTGTGGCCGAGAATATAAACACATCGGTTTCAAGAATACACAAACAGTTAAGTATATTTGTGTCAGATATTACACAAGCACGACTGACATGTGCTCTTAATACGTTATGTTGCGTATTCCACTTCTAGAAGATATAAATCTGCAATTTGTGGTTTAAAGTTGTTGTTGTTTTTCAGTTGGAAAATACGTGATGCAAAAAGGTGTAGTCCAATGAAAAACAAAAACCACTTAATGAAGGATGGATCTCAAAATAAAATAGGTTAGTGTGTGTATATATCAATGCTTGCTGTTGTGTGTGTTGATACCATTAAAACAACAGTTATGTGGAAACACGAGTTTATAAGCTTACCCTGTCTTGTTCATGCTATATTTACTCAGAAATTCACTCAAGTGAAACAAGCGAGTTGAAAATAAACGTTCTATTGACTTCCTTGTCTGAATGGGTCTAGTTTGCTTTTTTCGTGTTTAATTTGTGAAGAACTAATGACTTGGTAATTATACTTGCATTGGTTGGCAATATATAGCGGGAATTTTGAGGAGTACTCTATAAACCATTATTTTGACAACCTGTAATAAATAAACTAAACCAGGACATTTGGTAGTGCAATCACTAAAGAGTCCCATGCTACATTAATCAAAGACAACAGTTAGTTAGTTTAAGGAAACTAACACAGAGATTGTGTAACTGCTTCAGTACTTATTTTTATAACATCAAATCCACACATCAGAACAACAATAAAAACCTATCCAAACATTTACTAACTGGAGAGGAAAGTTAAGTTAAGAATTCCGTTAGTAAGACCGGTTCGGATCGAATAAGATTTAGTTCTAAGTATAGTTTGTGAGCTACAATATATATTTAGAAACGGTATAAATAAGGTTTATTTATGTTCCTTAACAGGAACACGTTGTAACCCAAAGTAATACCTCAAGATTGGCATTTTGTGGCAAGGGCGCAGTTTTGCCCTACGAATTTCGAATCTTTGCCATACAGCAAAACATTCCTTGTACTTTAAGTTGCAGATGCGTTATAAGTAGTATAGTCAATACCTTAGCGTAGATGGTGGGTTGTAAAATTCTATTGAATGGCTGAACAGCAAATGTACTCCACTTACACACAGTAAGCGTATCCACTTATAAACGACAAAAACGGGCGGATAATTATTTTAAGTAAAGAAAGTGAAAGAAAACATTCAGAGTTATTATTTATTACTTATGTTAAATTCACATTTTATCAGAGGAAGTAAAAGGCTGCTTGTATCATAGTTAACTTTGTCTTGAGATTAGAGACAGTTTAGGCAATAACCCAGATACAAAGTTTTTACCTTAATGTATTTTCAAGACGGCTAATACCCATACCAGCTCACTTCAGAATACGTTTTTTACCTCAAATGGGTTTCTCGTCATCACGGATTTTTATCGTAATATAATTGTTTGTTTGTTTAGAATTTCGCACAAAGCTACTCGAGGGATATCTGTGCTAGCCGTCCATAATTTAGCAGGGTAAGACTAGAGGGAAAGCAGCTAGTCATCACCATCCACCGCTAACTCTTGGGCTACTCTTGTACCAACGAATAGTGGGATTGACCGTCCCATTATAACGCCCCCACAGCTGAAAGGGCGAGTATGTTTGGCGCGACGAAGATGCGAACCCGCGACCCTCAGATTACGAATCGCACGCCATAACACGCTTGTCCATGCCTCTGTAATATGAATCCTACATGTATACGTAAATCAGATATTGTTTTAACACGTTGCTAAGTTGAAATGCCTTCTGTAAAATGTATTATTTTAACAACAGTCACATTTTTAAAATACGATTCATTGCACTTGTGAAACTTTTCTTGAATTTCGCCACAAGCCACACGAGAGTTCTCTATCGTGAAAGAGTAAAGATAGCTATTCATTACCATCACCCACCACCAACTCTTGGGCTACTCAGAAACGTGAGATTGACTGTCACATGATAATGACCCAAAAGATGAATGGGCGAGCATGTTTGGAAGGACAGGGCTTTGTTTTGAAGTTTGTAGCAGCTGTCGAAACCCCGGAAGGACAGGGCTTTGTTTTGAAGTTTGTAGCAGCTGTCGAACCCCCGGAAGGACAGGGCTTTGTTTTGAAGTTTGTAGCAGCTGTCGAACCCCCGGAAGGACAGGGCTTTGTTTTGAAGTTTGTAGCAGCTGTCGAATCCCCAGGAAGAAGTAAGGTGATCTGAATGAGTAATTTTGTACAGTGTTGTGCGCCACCTAGTGGCCGGAACGAATAGTTTAGTTAATCGTGAAATTTTAGGAGTAAAAAGTGAACTTAATAACAAAAGGTATTTTACTCAGTGAAACACGGACTTTAAAAACGGCGAATATTGTTTACTTATCAGTTAAACAACTGAAAAAATTATGCGCTTACATGTTAAGCTCTCTTCTCAACATAAACTATTTTTTGCAAACTGGCAATAATTTCTGTTCTCATTCGACGATTAAAGTAAAGAAATAATTGTGTGAAACATGTTGTTTTGTCGTTGCTAGAATCAGTGGTTCGATTCCTGTTGGACTATACAACAGGTACTCCGATGTGACTTTGCTTTAAAAACACACAAACACACATACATTTGTTTCTTCGTTTGCACCCCCCAGTGGAACAGCGGTATGTTTCAGGACTCCTACCGCTAGAAATCGGGTTTCGATACCCGTGGAAGGCAGAGAACAGATAGCCCATTGTGTAGCTTTGTGCTTAATTCCGAAAACAGACGCTTTTGCCCCCCAGTGGCTCAGCGGTATGTCTGCGGACTTAAAATGCTAAAATACGGGTTTCGATAGCCGTGGTGGGCAGAGCACAGATAGCCCATTGTGTAGTTTTGTGCTTCATTCAAAACAACAATCTTCGTTTACAGTTATACAGAATGTGCTGCCATCTACTAAATGAGTAGTGAATTTAGTTCAACATTAAACTTAGTTAACAAATGCTGATAAATTTTTAAATAAGATATAAACCTGGACAATTTTAAAGATCCGAAGTCATGTGAAATTAAGGCAAGTTGTTTCACACATCTATAAAGTAATATATTTATGAAACACAAGTAATCCTTTAGTTAAGGTAATAATATAAAACCCGATGTATAAAGTGTTACACTTTTTATTAACCATACAAACCTTGACACATTAGATTAACATAGCTGAAGACTTCTAGTATAAATAGAACGACTTGAATGTCTTACTCCAAATCTTATAAAATAAAGACGACTTGAATGTCTTACTACAGATCCTATAAAATAAAGACGACTTGAATGTCTTATTCCAAATCTTATAAAATAAAGACGACTTGAATGTCTTATTCCAAATCTTATAAAATAAAGACGACTTGAATGTCTTACTCCAGATCTTATAAAATAAAGACGACTTGAATGTCTTACTCCAGATCCTATAAAATAAAGACGACTTGAATGTCTTATTCCAAATCTTATAAAATAAAGACGACTTGAATGTCTTATTCCAAATCTTATAAAATAAAGACGACTTGAATGTCTTATTCCAAATCTTATAAAATAAAGACGACTTGAATATCTTATTCCAAATCTTATAAAATAAAGACGACTTGAATGTCTTACCACAAATCTTATAAAATAAAGACGACTTGAATGTCTTATTCCAAATCTTATAAAATAAAGACGACTTGAATGTCTTATTCCAAATCTTATAAAATAAAGACGACTTGAATGTCTTACTCCAGATCTTATAAAATAAAGACGACTTGAATGTCTTATTCCAAATCTTATAAAATAAAGACGACTTGAATGTCTTATTCCAAATCTTATAAAATAAAGACGACTTGAATGTCTTACTCCAGATCCTATAAAATAAAGACGACTTGAATGTCTTACTCCAGATCTTATAAAATAAAGACGACTTGAATGTCTTATTCCAAATCTTATAAAATAAAGACGACTTGAATGTCTTATTCCAAATCTTATAAAATAAAGACGACTTCAATGTCTTATTCCAAATCCTATAAAATAAAGACGACTTGAATGTCTTACTCCAGATCCTATAAAATAAAGACGACTTGAATGTCTTACTCCAGATCTTATAAAATAAAGACGACTTGAATGTCTTATTCCAGATCTTATAAAATAAAGACGACTTGAATGTCTTATTCCAAATCTTATAAAATAAAGACGACTTGAATGTCTTACTCCAGATCCTATAAAATAAAGACGACTTGAATGTCTTACTCCAGATCCTATAAAATAAAGACGACTTGAATGTCTTATTCCAGATCTTATAAAATAAAGACGACTTGAATGTCTTATTCCAAATCTTATAAAATAAAGACGACTTCAATGTCTTATTCCAAATCTTATAAAATAAAGACGACTTGAATGTCTTATTCCAAATAAAGACCTTGAATGTCTTAAAATAAAATAAAGACGACTTGAATGTCTTACTCCAGATCCTATAAAATAAAGACGACTTGAATGTCTTATTCCAGATCTTATAAAATAAAGACGACTTGAATGTCTTATTCCAGATCTTATAAAATAAAGACGACTTGAATGTCTTATTCCAGATCTTATAAAATAAAGACGACTTGAATGTCTTACTCCAGATTATATAAAACAAAGACGACTTGAATGTCTTACTCCAGATTATATAAAACAAAGACGACTTGAATGTCTTACTCCAGATCATATAAAACAAAGACGACTTGAATGTCTTACTCCAGATCTAATCAACTGAAAAAGACAACGTGATTGTCTTACTCCAAATCTTATAAATTAAAAATGATGACATGTCAATGGGATAATTTGCATACCAGCTAAAATGTTCCTATTTCAGACAATTATCTCTCATATTGAACAACACTTATTCTCTATATGTAAACGTTAATGGGTAACTTTTGTACTTAAAGTAAGACCTAATTTAAGTTTGCGCGATCTCACAACGTGACTTTAGTTTTCTTTGAACTATATGTTTATTCAACTTGTCTTTTCTAACTTCTGACACTTATAGTTCCCCGAACTAAGATAACAAAGGCTGGAATACACGGCTTAAGAGAGAAGAATGTTGGCCATCTTCTTTTGTTACTCACGTATTAAAATTTTTAATTTTAATTCATCATTATATGATACGATGAAGTGTTTCCACAGTTAATTCAAACGGCATAAAGAAAGTTAGGACTGATTAGAGGAAGTGAGATCACTTTGAATAGACACACAGACCGTAATAATTCGTGGAATATTCTGAACTGTACCATAATACCACTTTCTCAACTACAAATTAATTTACACGTGCATAAAACCATATTTCTGAGAATCTGTTATATTGTATATAGTTGTTTAGAAGGTGGGTTTAGTTAGTACATACACTCATGCAGAAGGACATGTTTCGATGAAAAACAGCGTGAGCCTTCAAGACACCAGTCTAGAAAGGTTTGATAAGATGTTCTACCATTATTGGTCTTCAAGACACCAGTCTAGAAAGGTTTGATAAGATGTTCTACCATTATTGGTCTTCAAGACACCAGTCTAGAAAGGTTTGATAAGATGTTCTACCATTATTGGTCTTCAAGACACCAGTCTAGAAAGGTTTGATAAGGTGTTCTACCATTATTGGTCTTCAAGACACCAGTCTAGAAAGGTTTGATAAGGTGTTCTACCATTATTGGTCTTCAAGACACCAGTCTAGAAAGGTTTGATAAGATGTTTTACCATTATTGGTCTTCAAGATACCAGTCTAGAAGGGTTTGATAAGGTGTTCTACCATTATTGGTCTTCAAGACACCAGTCTAGAAAGGTTTGATAAGATGTTCTACCATTATTGGTCTTCAAGATACCAGTCTAGAAAGGTTTGATAAGATGTTCTACCATTATTGGTCTTCAAGATACCAGTCTAGAAAGGTTTGATAAGGTGTTCTACCATTATTGGTCTTCAAGATACCAGTCTAGAAAGGTTTGATAAGGTGTTCTACCATTATTGGTCTTCAAGATACCAGTCTAGAAAGGTTTGATAAGATGTTCTACCATTATTGGTCTTCAAGATACCAGTCTAGAAAGGTTTGATAAGGTGTTTTACCATTATTGGTCTTCAAGATACCAGTCTACAAAGGTTTGATAAGGTGTTTTACCATTATTGGTCTTCAAGACACCAGTCTACAAAGGTTTGATAAGGTGTTTTACCATTATTGGTCTTCAAGACACCAGTCTAGAAAGGTTTGATAAGATGTTCTACCATTATTGGTCTTCAAGACACCAGTCTAGAAAGGTTTGATAAGATGTTCTACCATTATTGGTCTTCAAGACACCAGTCTAGAAAGGTTTGATAAGGTGTTCTACCATTATTGGTCTTCAAGACACCAGTCTAGAAAGGTTTGATAAGATGTTCTACCATTATTGGTCTTCAAGACACCAGTCTAGAAAGGTTTGATAAGATGTTCTACCATTATTGGTCTTCAATACACCAGTCTAGAAAGGTTTGATAAGGTGTTCTACCATTATTGGTCTTCAAGAAACCAGTCCAGGAAGATTTGATAAGGTGTTCTACCATTATTGGTCTTCAAGACACCAGTCTAGAAGGGTTTGATAAGGTGTTCTACCATTATTGGTCTTCAAGATACCAGTCTAGAAAGGTTTGATAAGGTGTTCTACCATTACTGGTCTTCAAGAAACCAGTCCAGGAAGATTTGATAAGGTGTTCTACCATTATTGGTCTTCAAGACACCAGTCTAGAAAGGTTTGATAAGGTGTTCTACCATGATTGGTCTTCAAGAAACCAGTCCAGGAAGATTTGATAAGGTGTTCTACCATTATTGGTCTTCAAGATACCAGTCTAGAAAGGTTTGATAAGGTGTTCTACCATTATTGGTCTTCAAGACACCAGTCTGGAAAGGTTTGATAAGGTGTTCTACCATTATTGGTCTTCAAGATACCAGTCTAGAAAGGTTTGATAAGGTGTTCTACCATTATTGGTCTTCAAGATACCAGTCTAGAAAGGTTTGATAAGGTGTTCTACCATGATTGGTCTTCAAGAAACCAGTCCAGGAAGATTTGATAAGGTGTTCTACCATTATTGGTCTTCAAGATACCAGTCTAGAAAGGTTTGATAAGGTGTTCTACCATTACTGGTCTTCAAGAAACCTGTCCAGGAAGATTTGATAAGGTGTTCTACCATTATTGGTCTTCAAGACACCAGTCTAGAAAGGTTTGATAAGATGTTCTACCATTATTGGTCTTCAAGATACCAGTCTACAAAGGTTTGATAAGGTGTTTTACCATTATTGGTCTTCAAGATACCAGTCTAGAAAGGTTTGATAAGGTGTTCTACCATTATTGGTCTTCAAGATACCAGTCTAGAAAGGTTTGATAAGGTGTTTTACCATTATTGGTCTTCAAGATACCAGTCTAGAAAGGTTTGATAAGGTGTTTTACCATTATTGGTCTTCAAGATACCAGTCTAGAAAAGTTTGATAAGGTGTTCTACCATTATTGGTCTTCAAGACACCAGTCTAGAAAGGTTTGATAAGGTGTTCTACCATTATTGGTCTTCAAGACACCAGTCTAGAAAGGTTTGATAAGGTGTTCTACCATTATTGGTCTTCAAGATACCAGTCTAGAAAGGTTTGATAAGATGTTCTACCATTATTGGTCTTCAAGATACCAGTCTAGAAGGGTTTGATAAGGTGTTCTACCATTATTGGTCTTCAAGATACCAGTCTAGAAAGGTTTGATAAGGTGTTCTACCATGATTGGTCTTCAAGAAACCAGTCCAGGAAGATTTGATAAGGTGTTCTACCATTATTGGTCTTCAAGATACCAGTCTAGAAAGGTTTGATAAGGTGTTCTACCATTACTGGTCTTCAAGAAACCAGTCCAGGAAGATTTGATAAGGTGTTCTACCATTATTGGTCTTCAAGACACCAGTCTAGAAAGGTTTGATAAGATGTTCTACCATTATTGGTCTTCAAGATACCAGTCTACAAAGGTTTGATAAGGTGTTTTACCATTATTGGTCTTCAAGATACCAGTCTAGAAGGGTTTGATAAGGTGTTCTACCATTGGTCTTCAAGATACCAGTCTAGAAAGGTTTGATAAGGTGTTCTACCATTATTGGTCTTCAAGATACCAGTCTACAAAGGTTTGATAAGGTGTTTTACCATTATTGGTCTTCAAGACACCAGTCTACAAAGGTTTGATAAGATGTTCTACCATTATTGGTCTTCAAGACACCAGTCTAGAAAGGTTTGATAAGATGTTCTACCATTATTGGTCTTCAAGATACCAGTCTAGAAAGGTTTGATAAGATGTTCTACCATTATTGGTCTTCAAGATACCAGTCTACAAAGGTTTGATAAGGTGTTCTACCATTATTGGTCTTCAAGACACCAGTCTAGAAAGGTTTGATAAGGTGTTCTACCATTATTGGTCTTCAAGACACCAGTCTAGAAAGGTTTGATAAGATGTTCTACCATTATTGGTCTTCAAGACACCAGTCTAGAAAGGTTTGATAAGATGTTCTACCATTATTGGTCTTCAAGACACCAGTCTAGAAAGGTTTGATAAGGTGTTCTACCATTATTGGTCTTCAAGACACCAGTCTAGAAAGGTTTGATAAGATGTTCTACCATTATTGGTCTTCAAGACACCAGTCTAGAAAGGTTTGATAAGATGTTCTACCATTATTGGTCTTCAAGATACCAGTCTAGAAAGGTTTGATAAGGTGTTCTACCATTATTGGTCTTCAAGATACCAGTCTAGAAAGGTTTGATAAGGTGTTCTACCATTATTGGTCTTCAAGACACCAGTCCAGGAAGATTTGATAAGGTGTTCTACCATTATTGGTCTTCAAGAAACCAGTCTAGAAAGGTTTGATAAGGTGTTTTACCATTATTGGTCTTCAAGACACCAGTCCAGGAAGATTTGATAAGGTGTTCTACCATTATTGGTCTTCAAGAAACCAGTCTAGAAAGGTTTGATAAGGTGTTCTACCATTATTGGTCTTCAAGAAACCAGTCTAGAAAGGTTTGATAAGGTGTTTTACCATTATTGGTCTTCAAGACACCAGTCCAGGAAGATTTGATAAGGTGTTCTACCATTATTGGTCTTCAAGATACCAGTCTAGAAAGGTTTGATAAGGTGTTTTACCATTATTGGTCTTCAAGATACCAGTCTAGAAAGGTTTGATAAGGTGTTCTACCATTATTGGTCTTCAAGAAACCAGTCTAGAAAGGTTTGATAAGGTGTTTTACCATTATTGGTCTTCAAGACACCAGTCCAGGAAGATTTGATAAGGTGTTCTACCATTATTGGTCTTCAAGATACCAGTCTACAAAGGTTTGATAAGGTGTTTTACCATTATTGGTCTTCAAGATACCAGTCTAGAAAGGTTTGATAAGGTGTTCTACCATTATTGGTCTTCAAGACACCAGTCTAGAAAGGTTTGATAAGGTGATTGGTCTTCAAGATACCAGTCTAGAAGGGTTTGATAAGATGTTCTACCATTATTGGTCTTCAAGATACCAGTCTAGAAGGGTTTGATAAGGTGTTCTACCATTATTGGTCTTCAAGACACCAGTCTAGAAAGGTTTGATAAGGTGTTTTACCATTATTGGTCTTCAAGATACCAGTCTAGAAAGGTTTGATAAAGTGTTTTACCATTATTGGTCTTCAAGATACCAGTCTAGAAAGGTTTGATAAGATGTTCTACCATTATTGGTCTTCAAGATACCAGTCTAGAAAGGTTTGATAAGGTGTTCTACCATTATTGGTCTTCAAGACACCAGTCTAGAAAGGTTTGATAAGATGTTCTACCATTATTGGTCTTCAAGATACCAGTCTAGAAAGGTTTGATAAGGTGTTCTACCATTATTGGTCTTCAAGACACCAGTCTAGAAAGGTTTGATAAGGTGTTCTACCATTATTGGTCTTCAAGATACCAGTCTAGAAAGGTTTGATAAGGTGTTCTACCATTATTGGTCTTCAAGATACCAGTCTAGAAAGGTTTGATAAGGTGTTCTACCATTATTGGTCTTCAAGACACCAGTCTAGAAAGGTTTGATAAGATGTTCTACCATTATTGGTCTTCAAGATACCAGTCTAGAAAGGTTTGATAAGGTGTTCTACCATTATTGGTCTTCAAGATACCAGTCTAGAAAGGTTTGATAAGATGTTCTACCATTATTGGTCTTCAAGATACCAGTCTAGAAAGGTTTGATAAGGTGTTCTACCATTATTGGTCTTCAAGATACCAGTCTAGAAAGGTTTGATAAGGTGTTTTACCATTATTGGTCTTCAAGACACCAGTCCAGGAAGATTTGATAAGGTGTTCTACCATTATTGGTCTTCAAGATACCAGTCTACAAAGGTTTGATAAGGTGTTCTACCATTATTGGTCTTCAAGATACCAGTCTAGAAAGGTTTGATAAGGTGTTCTACCATTATTGGTCTTCAAGATACCAGTCTACAAAGGTTTGATAAGGTGTTCTACCACTATTGGTCTTCAAGATACCAGTCTAGAAGGGTTTGATAAGATGTTCTACCATTATTGGTCTTCAAGATACCAGTCTAGAAGGGTTTGATAAGGTGTTCCACCATTATTGGTCTTCAAGACACCAGTCTAGAAAGGTTTGATAAGGTGTTTTACCATTATTGGTCTTCAAGATACCAGTCTAGAAAGGTTTGATAAGGTGTTTTACCATTATTGGTCTTCAAGATACCAGTCTACAAAGGTTTGATAAGGTGTTTTACCATTATTGGTCTTCAAGATACCAGTCTAGAAAGGTTTGATAAGATGTTCTACCATTATTGGTCTTCAAGATACCAGTCTAGAAAGGTTTGATAAGGTGTTTTACCATTATTGGTCTTCAAGACACCAGTCTAGAAAGGTTTGATAAGATGTTCTACCATTATTGGTCTTCAAGACACCAGTCTAGAAAGGTTTGATAAGATGTTCTACCATTATTGGTCTTCAAGACACCAGTCTAGAAAGGTTTGATAAGATGTTCTACCATTATTGGTCTTCAAGACACCAGTCTAGAAAGGTTTGATAAGGTGTTCTACCATTATTGGTCTTCAAGAAACCAGTCCAGGAAGATTTGATAAGGTGTTCTACCATTATTGGTCTTCAAGACACCAGTCTGGAAGGGTTTGATAAGGTGTTCTACCATTATTGGTCTTCAAGATACCAGTCTAGAAAGGTTTGATAAGGTGTTCTACCATGATTGGTCTTCAAGATACCAGTCTAGAAGGGTTTGATAAGGTGTTCTACCATTATTGGTCTTCAAGATACCAGTCTAGAAAGGTTTGATAAGGTGTTCTACCATGATTGGTCTTCAAGAAACCAGTCCAGGAAGATTTGATAAGGTGTTCTACCATTATTGGTCTTCAAGATACCAGTCTAGAAAGTTTTGATAAGGTGTTCTACCATTATTGGTCTTCAAGACACCAGTCTGGAAGGGTTTGATAAGGTGTTCTACCATTATTGGTCTTCAAGATACCAGTCTAGAACGGTTTGGTAAGGTGTTCTACCATTATTGGTCTTCAAGATACCAGTCTAGAAAGGTTTGATAAGGTGTTCTACCATGATTGGTCTTCAAGAAACCAGTCCAGGAAGATTTGATAAGGTGTTCTACCATTATTGGTCTTCAAGATACCAGTCTAGAAAGGTTTGATAAGGTGTTCTACCATTATTGGTCTTCAAGATACCAGTCTAGAAAGGTTTGATAAGGTGTTCTACCATTATTGGTCTTCAAGATACCAGTCTAGAAGGGTTTGATAAGGTGTTCTACCATTATTGGTCTTCAAGACACCAGTCTAGAAAGGTTTGATAAGGTGTTCTACCATTATTGGTCTTCAAGATACCAGTCTACAAAGGTTTGATAAGGTGTTTTACCATTATTGGTCTTCAAGACACCAGTCTAGAATGGTTTGATAAGATGTTCTACCATTATTAGTCTTCAAGATACCAGTCTAGAAAGGTTTGATAAGGTGTTTTACCATTATTGGTCTTCAAGATACCAGTCTAGAAAGGTTTGATAAGATGTTCTACCATTATTGGTCTTCAAGAAACCAGTCCAGGAAGATTTGATAAGGTGTTCTACCATTATTGGTCTTCAAGACACCAGTCTAGAATGGTTTGATAAGGTGTTTTACCATTATTGGTCTTCAAGACACCAGTCCAGGAAGATTTGATAAGGTGTTCTACCATTATTGGTCTTCAAGATACCAGTCTACAAAGGTTTGATAAGGTGTTTTACCATTATTGGTCTTCAAGATACCAGTCTAGAAGGGTTTGATAAGGTGTTCTACCATTATTGGTCTTCAAGACACCAGTCTAGAAAGGTTTGATAAGGTGTTTTACCATTATTGGTCTTCAAGATACCAGTCTAGAAGGGTTTGATAAGGTGTTCTACCATTATTGGTCTTCAAGATACCAGTCTAGAAAGGTTTGATAAGGTGTTCTACCATTATTGGTCTTCAAGACACCAGTCTAGAAAGGTTTGATAAGGTGTTCTACCATTATTGGTCTTCAAGATACCAGTCTAGAAAGGTTTGATAAGGTGTTTTACCATTATTGGTCTTCAAGACACCAGTCTAGAAAGGTTTGATAAGATGTTCTACCATTATTGGTCTTCAAGATACCAGTCTAGAAAGGTTTGATAAGATGTTCTACCATTATTGGTCTTCAAGATACCAGTCCAGGAAGATTTGATAAGGTGTTCTACCATTATTGGTCTTCAAGACACCAGTCTAGAAAGGTTTGATAAGATGTTCTACCATTATTGGTCTTCAAGACACCAGTCTAGAAAGGTTTGATAAGATGTTCTACCATTATTGGTCTTCAAGACACCAGTCTAGAAAGGTTTGATAAGGTGTTCTACCATTATTGGTCTTCAAGACACCAGTCTAGAAAGGTTTGATAAGATGTTCTACCATTATTAGTCTTCAAGATACCAGTCTAGAAAGGTTTGATAAGATGTTCTACCATTATTGGTCTCAAGACACCAGAAAGGTTTGATAAGGTGTTCTACCATTATTGGTCTTCAAGACACCAGTCTAGAATGGTTTGATAAGATGGTCTTCAAGATACCAGTCTAGAAAGGTTTGATAAGATGTTCTACCATTATTGGTCTTCAAGAAACCAGTCCAGGAAGATTTGATAAGGTGTTCTACCATTATTGGTCTTCAAGACACCAGTCTAGAATGGTTTGATAAGATGTTTTACCATTATTGGTATTATGTTATGTTATCATGAGTCTGTAAGACACCAGCTCTAAGGGTGTGACAAGGTGTTGAATAGAGATAACTAATAAGAATTGATCATTTGAGAAAAAAATTGATGTCCAGAACTGAAACAAACCGAGGATTTCTAGTCCTTTTATACCACAAATACCAGAATCTTAGGAAAGAGGTTCAGACACTGTATGAAATTATAATCTTATGTTGTGCCACAGGTGGTATGTTTTATCTCCAATTTGAAAATTTGGAGTAATGTTCTTTCTTGAAGAATGAAACACAAAACTATCAAATAATGTAAAGTTAATCTATTTTAATAATTATTTTATGTTCAAGTGTTAGTGTATTCGCCTACACATAAAATAGGTTTCCGTTACCAAAGTATACGTATTAAGGTTTACTTGTCGCTAAACATTCACGCCACTTCATATGTCTAATACGAAGTTCCACACAGAAAAGGAAAGTCAAGCATGTTGCAGATTAGAGAAGAACTCGAAACATGAAATTACGAGGTCGTGTTTATAATATTGAAGCAACTTTATATATTATATTAAGACCACGTGCCTTAATCTGTCCAATCACAACATATATAATATTGTTCCATCCATATATGTATCAAACGTTCTAAACAAATATCTGTATTTGTATTTATGTCAACTTTTCCAAGGTTATTTGGAACCGTCCCTAATTTCGAGTTACTTCTCCAGAAAGAAGTCATCCAGATCCAGTTAACAGCAGCTTACCACATATAATTCAATAAGGGATTAACTGTCACTCCTGTAACGGTCCACGAAATTAATAATTTGTTACGAGTTCAGTGTAAACTTGAAGTACAAAATTTTACTTTATACTTGGATACGCATTTTCTATCGTATCTTGTTTGTTGTCGTTTTGTAACATTTGCATGTCGTAAATTATGTTTTGTTTTTTTATTCTGTTGTGTTAATGGCGTGGTCAACTTCTGTTGCGGTGGTCAGAGAGAGACCTACCTCTTGGTACTGCTGCTAGGGTCATGTCGTGATCAATGAATTGGCCCCAAGACATGAAGAGGACGGACATTTCCCCACTTGGGTAGTTTATGTCCGGATGAATGTGGGTACTAATCACACGAGCCGGTGGTAGTGGTCCTCCGGTTACGGATATGCGTGGAGCCGAGATTCCTGGAAAAAGAAATTAGAGATAAAATTGACTGGTTTTGTAGTAGCCACAAGTATATCTAGGGGAAATTAGGTATAGGTTTTGTTATGTTACTCGACGTTGTCAATTTTCTTGTTTTTTTCTTAAAGGGAATATGGAGGTAATGACGTCACTTTGCCACTTGCAGCACGAGCAAAATGAAGAAAATGGCGTCTAAACTGTTATAAAAATCATACAACTACGCACGTGCTATCTTTGGAAAGCTGTCCCTAACTTTCAACTAGCAGGAAATGTACTTAGTCAAAATCACTCACCGACATCTCTTGGAATACTTGAATTTACCAATTACTTTCATAACGCAACGGTAACTCCAAAAGTTGGGAGCAAAATTTTGGCGACAGCGGGACGTGAGGCGTGAACCCTCGGAATTCACAAGCCGGACGCGCTAACCACTTTTCCACGCCCGTCCAGTGTGTAATGACGTCACGAGTGACATCATAACATATAACGATGTTCTAGCTTTTCACAGATAGCAGAAGGATCATCTTTCCCAGATCTGTTCACGTACACACTTAATTAGTGTTTGATAATATAAAGAAACGTGCTATAAAATAACAAATCAAATATTTTCTCGTCCTATTTTTTAACAGCATTATTTTAACTAAATATCTGTCTCTTTCTTTCTTTTAACTGCTTATAGCGGTCCGGCATGGTCCGATGGTTAAGGCGCTCGACTCGTAATCTTAGGATCGCGGGTTCGAATTCCCGTCACACCAAACATAATTGCTTTTCCAGCCGTGGGAGATTATAATGTGACGGTCAATCCCCACTATTCGTTGGTAAAAGAGTAGTCCAAGAGTTGGCGGTGGGTAGTGATGACTAGCTGCCTTCCCTCTAGTCTTGCGCTGCTACATTAATGACGGCTAGCGCAGATAGCTCTCGTGTACCTGTGCGCGAAATTCAAAAACGAACAAATAACCGTTTATAATTCACAGTTACTTAAGGGGTTTATAACAGCCTGTTAGACGACTTTACCCCATCCCTCCAGGATCACTCACTCTTTACCCACGGGGATTTGAATTTTTTTATGCTACAAACACTACATAAAACACATATGTTTTATTTTATGTGTGTTTTTTTTCTGGAAATATTTCTCCACAGATCAGAACCACACGTACACGAGGGAAGTGTTAATAATTTACAATTCACAAAACAACAAAAACAAGCAGATATGGCTCAGCTGTGACAGATACGTTGTTCTGTTTATTACTGATCTGATGGTGTATGCTTTTGTATTCTAATTAAATATTATTTACAACATACCATCAGCATATGCAGGGGGAAGGAATCGAACAAACGGAGTATGCGTTGTCCCCCAACTGGAATGTTGTACGTTGTTACAATGTCCCGTGTACGATCGATGTCGTTCAACAGTACATGGCAAGGGTTTCACGTGGGCGGGGCAAATTTTCCAGATGTCAGTGCGAGAGGTGTCAATCATTGGAAGGCCGTTCATGATCTCGTCCCGTGTCAACTTAAACCTGCAATAAGAGTAAACGTTCACCTTATTTCATTGGTTGATCTTCTGCCACTCATTTAATCTTTAGTCTGATTTAACTGAGCACTTAGGAGTCAGATATTAACTGAAAACCATTCGATATCATTGAGGCAGAAACTACTACTGGTATAAGGAGTGACATCAATTGTTTCAAAATACTATAGCACGTAGTTTGAGACTAAAAGACGTAGATTCCCTGACAAAAATTAGGAAGAATGGAGATGCATATCCATTTCATATCAATACTCTTCCATTTTCTTCAGTTTGTTTGTATTTTTGTCAACAAACATAATAACGAAAAAAAACGTTCGTTGTGGTAAAGGGAATGATAACTTGTCAGAGTTGTTCTCGATTTGTAAAAACATACTTAAACGATAGTGAAAACAAAAACGAATAATGTTTCAAAAAATCTACATAGCTGAATTATGGAAAAGTCATTATTGAACTAAAAACAACTTTAATAAAGGATTGTGTTATTTACGTTCAGTTTGAACTAACAACACTCGTTTCTTTACCAAATACTTGTTGTCAGAAGACTATAATAAATGTGTGTACCCAGTATTATAATAACTTTTCCATATTACAAAGAGACACCAATAGTAATTTTATGTGCCACAAGAGGGTTGATATTAAACTACATAACAAACTGTTCATGTGTTAGTAAATGGATAGTACTCGAGTGTTAGATTATAACTACATAACAAACTGTTCATGTGTTAGTAAATGGATAGTACTCGAGTGTTAGATTATAACTACATAACAAACTGTTTATGTGTTGGTTAATGGATAGTACACGAGTGTTAGATTATAACTACATAACAAACTGTTCATGTGTTAATAAATGGATAGTACTCGAGTGTTAGATTATAACTACATAACAAACTGTTCATGTGTTGGTAAATGGATAGTACTCGAGTGTTAGATTATAACTACATAACAAACTGTTCATGTGTTGGTAAATGGATAGTACTCGAGTGTTAGATTATAACTACATAACAAACTGTTCATGTGTTAGTAAATGGATAGTACTCGAGTGTTAGATTATAACTACATAACAAACTGTTCATGTGTTAGTAAATGGATAGTACTCGAGTGTTAGATTATAACTACATAACAAACTGTTCATGTGTTAGTAAATGATGTAACTTCCATGATTAGATGTGAGAAGGTAAGAAAATTATGATACTTTTTTTTTTCGAAATTCACAGTTAATGACGTACAGTGAGTGAAATATATAACATAATGATCTAGAATATGAGGTATATCTAACTTACTAATGCGATAAAACACAGGTTGTCTAAATATGTCAGATACACTTAATAATCTGATGAAGTACAAGATGTCTCAATATGTAATATACAATTACTAACGTCATGAAATACAGGTTGTCTCAATATGTAATATACACCTACTAATGTGATAAAATAAAAGTTGTCTCAACATATCAAACACACTTACTAATGTGATGAAATAATGGTTGTCCCAATATGTCAAATACACTTACTAATGTGATGAAGAACAAGTTGTCTCAATATATAAAACGAACCTACTAATGTGTTGTAATATGAGTGATTTGAATATGTTAGATAGACTTACTAATGTAGCAAGATACGAGTTATATCAGTATACCATACAAACTTACTGATGTGCTAAAATACGAGTGGTCTCAAGTATTATTTCTCCTGTGATTCCAATATCTGTTGGGTGAGGTTCCAGAGACTGAATGTTACGAGGTGGTCGGTACCCTAAAAAATAATAAAAATCATATATTTTATTTCTTCATCCTTAGAAATCACACATTTCTTTTCCACTAATACTTACTAAAGCTTCCCAAACACACATTTCTTTTCCACTAATACTTACTAAAGCTTCCCAATCACACATTTCTTTTCCACTAATACTTACTAAAGCTTCCCAAACACACATTTCTTTTCCACTAATACTTACTAAAGCTTCCCAAACACACATTTCTTTTCCACTAATGCTTACTAAAGCTTCCCAATCACACATTTCTTTTCCACTAATGCTTACTAAAGCTTCCCAATCACACATTTCTTTTCCACTAATGCTTACTAAAGCTTCCCAATCACACATTTCTTTTCCACTAATACTTACTAAAGCTTCCCAAACACACATTTTTTTCCACTAATACTTACTAAAGCTTTCCTAAACACACATTTCTTTTCCACTAATGCTTACTAAAGCTTCCCAAACACATTTCATTTTTTTTCCACTAATACTTACTAAAGCTTCCTAAACACACATTTTTTTTCCACTAATACTTACTAAAGCTTCCTAATCACACATTTTTTTTTTCCACTAATACTTACTAAAGCTTCCCAAACACACATTTCTTTTTTCCACTAATACTTACTAAAGCTTCCTAATCACACGTTTTTTTCCACTATCACTTTACTAAAGCTTCCCCAACACATTTTTTTTTCCACTAATACTTACTAAAGCTTCCCAAACACATTTTTTTTTACTGATGCTTTACTAAAGCTTCCTAATCACACATTTTTTTTCCACTAATGCTTTACTAAAGCTTCCCTAATCACACATTTTTTTTCCACTATCGCTTACTAAAGCTTCCTAATCACGCGTTTTTTTCCACTCATGCTTACTAAAGCTTCCCTAATCACACATTTTTTTTTTCCACTATCACTTTACTTAAAGCTTCCCCAACACACGTTTTTTTTCCACTAATACTTACTAAAGCTTCCCAAACACATTTTTTTTCCACTAATGCTTACTAAAGCTTCCTAATCACATTTTTTTTTCCACTAATGCTTACTAAAGCTCCCCTAATCACATTTTTTTTTCCACTAATGCTTACTAAAGCTTCCCTAATCACACATTTCTTTTTCCACTAATACTTTACTAAAGCTTCCTAATCATTTTTTTTCCACTAATGCTTACTAAAGCTTCCTAATCACACATTTTTTTCCACTAATACTTTACTAAAGCCTAATCACACATTTTTTTCCACTAATACTTACTAAAGCTTCCCTAATCACACATTTTTTTCCACTAATACTTACTAAAGTTTCCTAATCACATTATTTTTTTTCCACTAACACTTACTAAAGCTTCCTAATCACACATTTCGGCTTTCCACTAATGCTTACTAAAGCTTCCCTAATCACACATTTTTTCCACTAATGCTTACTAAAGCTTCCTAATCACACATTTTTTTTTTCCACTAGTACTTACTAAAGCTTCAAACACACATTTTTTTTCCACTAATACTTACTAAAGCTTACCAATCATACATTTTTTTCCACTAATACTTACTAAAGCTTCCTAATCACACATTTTTTTTTCCACTAATGCTTACTAAAGCTTTCCTAATCACACATTTTTTTTTCCACTAATACTTACTAAAGCCCTAAACACACATTTTTTTTTTCCACTAATACTTACTAAAGTTTCCTAAACACACATTTTTTTTTCCACTAATACTTACTAAAGTTTCCTAAACACACATTTTTTCCACTAATACTTACTTAAAGTTTCCCTAAACACACATTTTTTTTTCCACTAATACTTACTAAAGCTTCCTAATCACATTTTTTTTCCACTAATACTTACTAAAGCTTACCAATCACACATTTTTTTTCCACTAATACTTACTAAAGCTTACTAATCACACATTTTTTTTCCACTAATGCTTACTAAAGCTTCCCTAATCACACATTTTTTTTCCACTAATACTTACTAAAGCTTCCCTAATCACACATTTCTTTTTCCACTAATACTTACTAAAGCTTCCCTAAACACACATTTTTTTTCCACTATTATTTACTAAAGCTTCCCTAATCACACATTTTTTTTTCCACTAATACTTACTAAAGCTTTCCTAATCACATTTTTTTTCCACTAATACTTACTAAAGCTTACTAATCACACATTTTTTTTCCACTAATACTTACTAAAGCTTCCTAATCATTATTTTTTTTTCCACTAATACTTACTAAAGCTTTAATCACACATTTTTTTTTCCACTAATGCTTACTAAAGCTTCCTAATCACATTTTTTTTTTCCACTAATACTTACTAAAGCTTCCCTAATCACACATTTTTTTTTTCCACTAATACTTACTAAAGCTTCCTAAGGCACACATTTTTTTTTCCACTATTACTTACTAAAGCTTCCTAATCACACATTCTTTTTTTTCCACTAATACTTACTAAAGCTTCCCTAATCACACATATTTTTTTTCCACTAATACTTACTAAAGCTTCCCTAAACACACATTTCTTTTTCCACTAATTTTACTAAAGCTTCCCTAAACACACATTTTTTTTCCACTAATATTTACTAAAGCTTCCTAAACACACATTTTTTTTTCCACTAATACTTACTAAAGCTTCCTAATCACACATTTTTTTTCCACTAATACTTACTAAAGCTTCCTAATCACATTTCTTTTTCCACTAATACTTACTAAAGCTTACTAAACACACATTTTCTTTTTTCCACTAATTACTTACTTAAAGCTTCCTAATCACACATTTTTTTTCCACTAATACTTACTAAAGCTTCCTAATCACACATTTTTTCCACTACCACATTACTTACTAAAGCTTCCCTAAACACACATTTTTTTTTCCACTAATTCTTACTAAAGCTTCCCTAAACACACATTTTCTTTTCCACTAATACTTACTAAAGCTTCCTAAACACACATTTCTTTTCCACTAATACTTACTAAAGCTTCCCTAATCACACATTTCTTTTTTCCACTAATACTTACTAAAGCTTCCTAATCACATTTTTTTTTTCCACTAATGCTTACTAAAGCTTCCCAATCACACATTTCTTTTCCACTAATACTTACTAAAGCTTACCAATCACACATTTCTTTTCCACTAATGTTTACTAAAGCTTCCCAATCACACATTTCTTTTCCACTAATACTTACTAAAGCTTCCCAATCACACATTTCTTTTCCACTACTACTTATTAAAGCTTCCCGATTACCTTGGATATTTTATTTGTGAATACTTCTGGTGTTATTTAATGAAGAATTACAATATCATTTTACTGGTATCTATTTACAACTTGTACACAAATGGAACTTATATCTGCTTGCAACTTGTACACAAATGGAATGTCATTAGAGGAAACTGCTGAGGAATTGACTTTCACTCTTATAACACAGATTAAAGTACTAGGAATATTTTGTGGATTTAACATTGGGTAACCAGCTTACAGGGTTCTACCACAGGGTGAGCTTGCGCTCTTTAGATTTTAAATATATAAACTATTTCAAGACGTGTTTATCCATGTTACAAATATTGTCTAAACATTCACTGAAACTTCAGTTTGTTGATGACATGTTACCCTAGCAAAATCTCAGCATTTATTTAAAATTTAAACTATTAATGATGTATTGTAACACACTCTACGCTTTAAAGTTATTAGTGACGTATTGTTGTAGTACCCCTAGTTTTTGAAGTTATTAGTGACGTATTGTTGTAGTACTCTTAGTTTTGAAGTTATTAGTGACATATTGTTGTAGTACTCCCTAGTTTTTGAAGTTATTATTGGCATATTATTGTAATACCCCCAAGAATTTGAAGTTATTAGTGATGTATTGTTGTAGTACCCCTAGTTTTTGAAGTTATTAGTGACGTATTGTTGTAGTACTCTTAGTTTTGAAGTTATTAGTGATGTATTGTTGTAGTACCCCTAGTTTATGAAGCTGTTAGTGATGTATTGTTGTAGTACTCCCTAGTTTGTGAAGTTATTGATTACATATTGTTGTAATGTCCCCTAGTTTGTGAAGTTATTGATTACATATTGTTGTAATGTCCCCTAGTTTATGAAGTTATTGATTACATATTGTTGTAATGTCCCCTAGTTTATGAAGTTATTGATTAAATATTGTTGTAATGTCCCCTAGTTTATAAAGTTATTGATTACATATTGTTGTAGTATCCCATAGTTTATGAAGTTATTGATTACATATTGTTGTAGTATCCCATAGTTTATGAAGTTATTGATTACATATTGTTGTAGTATCCCATAGTTTATGAAGTTATTGATTACATATTGTTGTAGTATCCCATAGTTTATGAAGTTATTGATTACATATTGTTGTAGTATCCCATAGTTTATGAAGTTATTGATTACATATTGTTGTAATGTCCCCTAGTTTATAAAGTTATTGATTACATATTGTTGTAGTATCCCATAGTTTATGAAGTTATTGATTACATATTGTTGTAGTATCCCATAGTTTATGAAGTTATTGATTACATATTGTTGTAGTATCCCATAGTTTATGAAGTTATTGATTACATATTGTTGTAGTATCCCATAGTTTATGAAGTTATTGATTACATATTGTTGTAGTATCCCATAGTTTATGAAGTTATTGATTACATATTGTTGTAATGTCCCCTAGTTTATAAAGTTATTGATTACATATTGTTGTAGTATCCCATAGTTTATGAAGTTATTGATTACATATTGTTGTAATGTCCCCTAGTTTTTGCATTTGTTAGTAACGTATTTGTATTAGTATCTTTAGTCTTGCAGCTTCAGTAACTTAGTGTAAAAAACTGTAGAATCTATGGAGATAAACGTCCTGAATCGCTTACTGGATGAATGTCCTCTTACTTGGAAGCCGTTGATGTATTATAAGGGTGAAGATCAAATCCCACTATTCGGTCTAACCACTGTAGAACAAGATATGTCAGTGGATGGTGGTGTCCATGTATTACTTTCCGTGTAGTCTACAGTTTCAAGACTGGAGACTGATAGTGTGAAATTCATCAAAGATACAACCTTTATGTCTTATGACTCTTACCTATATTTCAAGTTATTATCATGATGTTTAATACAACACCCACTAACTCTCACTTCTTTATTACTATAACTGAAGTAACTTACTAACCTTTCCGCCGTTTCGCCTCCGCTAAAGCGAGGTTAACGTCCGTGTATCTTATACAGATTTCGTCCACAGGTCCATCGAAGTGTATAGGTCTGTAAAGAAAATCCAGAACAAAGCGGTCACTTCAAGACCATCACACTAGTTAACCCAGACTAACCAGCAGTCAGTTCAAGACCATCACACTAGTTAACCAAGACTAACCAGCAGTCACTTCAAAACCATCACACTAGTTAACCAAGACTAACCAGCAGTCACTTTAAGACCATCACACTACCTAACCAAGACTAACCAGCACTCACTTCAAGACCATCACACTAGTTAACCAAGACTAACCAGCAGTCACTTCAAGACCATCACACTAGTTAACCAAGACTAACCAGCAGTCACTTCAAGACCATCACACTAGTTAACCAAGACTAACCAGCAGTCATTTCAAGACCATCACACTAGTTAACCAAGACTAACCAGCAGTCACTTCAAGACCATCACACTAGTTAACCAAGACTAACCAGCAGTCATTTCAAGACCATCACACTAGTTAACCAAGACTAACCAGCAGTCACTTCAAGACCATCACACTAGTTAACCAAAACTAACCAGCAGCCACTTCAAGACCATCACACTAGTTAATCAAGACTAACCAGCAGTCACTTCAAGACCATCACACTAGTTAACCAAGACTAACCAGCAGTCACTTCAAGACCATCACACTAGTTAACCAAGACTAACCAGCAGTCACTTCAAGACCATCACACTATAAACGATTTATAACTATTAATCGAATTAAATACAATTATACGAATATAAATTTAATATAATTTTCTTCTTTTGAATTAGAGGTCGCTACGTTACAGTTTTTAGTTTAACGTTCTTCTGTCCAATCAGTTATTTGTATGAAGTACAACTTTTAAAATGTACAGGTTGTTGTTGTTTTTTTTCAATTAGGCTTAACAATTTCATATTTCATATGGGATTTCTACCTCCTTTTTATTACATTTCTCTCTGGCTTTTTTATAGACGGAAACAAAGTAATAATTTTTAAAATGTTGTATTCTAGTAACTATTTAATTATATTATACAAGATAACTCGGCCTGGGTTTGGCCAGGTGCTTAAGGCACTCGATTCGTAATCTGAGGGTCGCGTGTTCGAGCTCCCGTCGTACCAAACATGCTCGCCCTTTTAAGCGTGGGAGTGTTATAATGTGACAGTCAGTCCCACTATTCTTTGATAAAAAAAGTAGCCCAAGAGTTGGTGGTGGGTGGTGATGACTATCTGCCTTCCCTCTAGTCTTAAACTGCTAAATTAGGGACGGTTAGTGCAGAAAGCCTCGTGTAGCTTTGCGCGAAATTCAGAAACAAACAATCTAACTCATACATTCTACTTGCTAGTCTGTTGTTAATGGAATACATATTTCTTTCACTTTCAGAATTACTTATATGCTCCAGGGTATCTTTCTTGGTTATCATAGGCGTAGAAAAATGGAAGACTCTACTGTTGATTTATAACACAGATGGACCAACACTCCATATTATATACTATTCATTGTTAACATAAAGTTCTGATGGACGTCTACTGTTAAACCCAGCTGGTTTGATGAGAGCTAAAGCAGCTTCGAACTGCAGCGCTCTCTTCACAATATGTTACATGTCTTGGGTGTTCACTTATTCTTATATTGAGAGTTACGATAACAAGTTACTGAAACACACACAAACTTTGTTAATATAATATTGGGACAACATGTTACTTAGTAAACTAAAGGATTCAATAAATCTATTATAACAGATAAATAAATACAAAATATTTATCTGTAAAACGGGTATGAAACAATTAGTGTTTCCATCTTCATTTCATTATTTCAATCAACTTTAACCAGTATATAAAGCTAATAAAAAGTACCCAGGTTTCAGAAGATTAAAAAATCCTCCAAATGGGGGCGCTATAGACTTCCTAAGGCCGTCGGTGTACGTTCTACGAAGGATTAAGCCACAATCCGGAGATCCGCCAAAATTTGGGATGTTAACAGGTACAACGGGAACACTGTTGAGTACAGGAACTGCACTTTGTGTATTCAACGTAAGAAGGGTGACTGTTTGAAACCTGGAACAAAAAAAAAACGAAACTGATGAAGAAAAACAAATATTTAAAGTATGCTAAATAACAAGTGATTTTTTGTTTGTTTTTGAAATTCGCGCAATACTACCGGAGGGCTATCTGCGCTAGCCGTCCCTAATTTTGCAGTGTAAGACTAGAGAGAAGGCAGCTAGTAATCACCCCCCACCGCCAAATCTTGGACTACTCTTTTACCAACGAATAGTGGGATTTACCGTCCAGTTATAACGTTCCCACGGTTGAAAGGGCGAGCATGTTTGGTGTAACGAGGATTCGAACCCGCGACCCTCGGATTACGAGTTGAACACCTTAACCCACCTAGCCATGCTGGGCCAAATAACAAGTGAAACACGAACTGAGGACAATAGTAGCATAGTATATAACAGTAGTAAAAAATTTACATTAATATAATGTATAACAGTGACATAAAATATAACAGTAACATAAAATACAACAGTAATATAGAATACAACAGTACATAATATATAATGGTAACATAATATGTAACAGTAATTAAAATATAATAGTAACATAATAGCATAATTTATAACAGTAATATAAAATATAAGAGAAACATAAAATATAACAGTAACATAATATACAACAGTAACATAAAATAAAACATTAAATAATATATAAGACCATGCATGGCTAGATGGTTAGGGTACTTGACTCGCAATTCGCGGGTTCGAATCCCCGTCGCACCAAACATGCTCGCCCTTTCAGCCTTTTCAGTGACGGTTAATCCTACTATTCGTTGACAATTCGTTGGCGGTGGGTGGTGATGACTAGTCTTACACTGCTAAATTAGGGACGGCTAGCGCAGATAGCCCTCGAGTAGCTTTTTGTGCGAAATTCAAAACAAACTATATAACATTAACATGAAACATAACAGTACAAAAAATATATTATACATATATAACATAATATATAACAGTACATCACACTAAAATATAATACTAACATAAAACATAAGAGTAATAAAAATATAACAGTAACATAATAATAATACTAATATAAAACACAATAGTAACATAGCATATAAAACATATAATAGAAACATAATATATAACAGTAACCAGATACAACACTAAAGTCCATACTACGTAAAACTACACTGAGAATCACAACATTAACATAATTTATAAAATACAGTACATGAACTGTCATGACTTCTGTATGAGAGAAACAAGCTGAAACATACAAAGACCATCTTCACTCCTTTTGGAACACTGCAGATCTAATAAACACAACATAACCATAGATACTAAGTAGGGAAACAAATATAAACAAACGCAAAATCAAAGAAGCCTTACTTATACAGCAACTAAAACCAAAATTAAACAGATATAAAGGAACACCTTTACACTTATACTAATTAATAACCTAACATCCAACTTACAGGCCCGTACCCGTTTATACTCTCGTTCCTAAGACGTGTCGTCAACAGGCACATTGAAACTCTCTCTTTATTAACCTGAAGATGACCTAGGAAGGTCTAAACGTTGTTCTCTCCTTATCAGTAAAAGTGTTAACACTCATACCAAGCGTTTTGAGATACATTTTGATTTCATGTGGGTTTTTCGTCATCAAGAATTAGTAACAGACAGTCATGAAGCTATAAACAGCTGAAGAGATGTAGAAATGTGTAATACAGAGACTTGAAATTTAGTAGCAGACAGTCATGAATCTATAAACAGCTGAAGAGATGTAGAAATGTGTAATACAGAGACTTGAAATTTAGTAGCAGACAGTCATGAATCTATAAACAGCTGAAGAGATGTAGAAATATGTAAAACGGAAACTAGAAATTTAGTAACAGAGTCATGAATCTATAAACAGCTGAAGAGATGTAGAAATGTGTAAAACGAAAACTAGAAATTTAGTAACAGAGTCATGAATCTATAAACAGTTGAGGAGATGTAGAAATGTGTAATACAGAGACTTGAAATTTAGTAGCAGACAGTCATGAATCTATAAACAGCTTAAGAGATGTAGAAATGTGTAAAACGAAAACTAGAAATTTAGTAACAGAGTCATGAATCTATAAACAGTTGAGGAGATGTAGAAATGTGTAATACAGAGACTTGAAATTTAGTAGCAGACAGTCATGAATCTATAAACAGCTTAAGAGATGTAGAAATGTGTAATACAGAGACTTGAAATTTAGTAACAGACAGTCATGAATCTATAAACAGCTGAAGAGATGTAGAAATGTGTAAAACAGAGACTTGAAATTTAGTAACAGACAGTCATGAATCTGTAAACAGTTGAAGAAGTGTAGAAATGTGTAATTGAGAGTGATAATCAAAGAGCGTTAATCGGTCAGTCAACAATTGGAGTGGGTGTTGTTGACTGACCACCTTCCCTGTTGTCCGTCTTTTGAAAATAGGAACTGCTCTGAGGGGATAGTCATTATGGACCTTTGTATGCAGATTTTAAAGAAATAACAAAATCTGGAAGAAATATAATTCGTTTTATTAAAATTCAAAAAAGGAAATTTCATCACCGAGAGAAATAATCCGAACTTTCTTTTATTTTCAAGAGATTTCTGCTCCAATAAGAGCTGACAACAGGAAACTGAAAATGTGATGAGAAACATCAACAAGTGAAACGTTCCAAATTAACATAGATGTTGATTTGGCCAAAATGAATGGAATGTCCAACCATAACCTCGATACTACACAGATGTATAAACTAGTATTACAACTACAAATGATTGAAGATTCATCATAATTTCAGTGTCCCATTGTTATATAAGTGAAGATTAATCCTACTTTGGGTATCATTTTATGATGTAAGTGAAGGTTAAGCCTAACCTCGATGCCATAACGTTACGTAACTGTAGGTTCATCCTAATTTGAGTGTCCCATTGTTATACAACTAGAAGTTTAGCCTAACTTGGGTGTCCCATTGTTATACAACTAGAGGTTTAGCCTAACTTGGGTGTCCCATTGTTATACAACTGGAAGTTTAGCCTAACTTGGGTGTCCCATTGTTATACAACTGGAAGTTTAGCCTAACTTGGGTGTCCCATTGTTATACAACTGGAAGTTTAGCCTAACTTGGGTGTCCCATTGTTATAAAACTAGAGGTTTAGCCTAACTTGGGTGTCCCATTGTTATACAACTAAAGGTTTAGCCTAACTTGGGTGTCCCATTGTTATACAACTAAAGGTTTAGCCTAACTTGAGTGTCCCATTGTTATACAACTGGAAGTTTAGCCTAACTTGGGTGTCCCATTGTTATACAATTAAAGGTTTAGCCTAACTTGGGTGTCCCATTGTTAAATAATTGAAGGTTCAGACGAATATGGCTTTCTTATTGTTAAATCATTGAAAGTTTTGCCCCATATTGGAGCAATTCTTATTAGGATAGCTAATGTTTGATAATTAAATTGTTCAAATGAACCTGGAAATTGACAAGTATATCCTAATTCTTTTTCATTTTTATTCAGAGCTCTAAATTAGAAGTCGCACTAACTTGGAGAACGTTCACGTTGTTGCTTTCTTTGCATTCTTTTTGTCAAAAATCATCTCACGTACTCTTTATGACAAACTATTTGGAAACGGATGATTGTTTGGAAACTAATAAAACACTTTGCCAAACATTGCTCCAAAAATCTGGAGAAGAATTATATGCTTTCTGTCTAATTTTAACTGAAAATTGGAAGAACATTCTTATTATATACGCTAATATAGAAAGCATCATATCCGTTTCTTGAAACACCTCGAAGTTCGAAAAATACACAGTGAAGTCAGTGGACTGTTGAGAGTCAGTGTCAGGCCTTTTAAACACAAATTCTGCTTTGTCAAATGTCACATATACTCAACAATTGTATATCACGAACGAAAAACTATTTATTCAAAGAAATAATGTTTGTTTTCTAAATGATTGCTGTTACCCAATATCACTATAAGCAGCCTTAACAATCCAAGCAAAAACCACGTGCTTATCATGGCACAAAACGCCACCACAATCCAAGCAAAAAACCACGTGCTTTTCATGGTACAAAACACCACCACAATCCAAGCAAAAGACCACGTGCTTTTCATGGTACAAAACGCCACCACACTTTCTAAACCTCTTAACATTTAAATTATTCGTGCACTTATGCAAAAAAAAAAAAAAAATTAGTGACGCATATCAAACGTGCTTAATGGCATGAAGGGGGAAAAAAATGCATAAATTGTAGGCTTAACTTCACGATTGTACTTTCGTTCAAACTTCTTCAAAGGATAAAGTTAACTGTAATTTTTCGGTCTATTGATCATGCGCACTGAATAGTCTTGCTCTATGTAAATAGGTTTATATCGATTTGAACATTATATTCACCGTGTCTGAATAAATGTGAAAGGTTGTTGAACTAAGAAGCGATATAAAAACAATTTTTGCTGTTAGTTACCACACACAAAACAAGCTTTTCACAGGGTATTTTGTTCCAAAATTGTATGTGTTTCGTTTTAACAAGAGGGAATTCTCAATACCCACGGCTGTAATTAGATTTTCAATCGATCAATAGGTGGGGTTGTGGGCAAAATGTTTGTACTTGTAAAGCACCTAGAGTTATTCTATGAGCCACTATATAGCGACTAAAAATATTCTAATTATAATCTTATCTAAAATGTATAGTTATTTAGAAGTTAAATATCTCCAATGTCCTTTGAATGCTAGTACGAAGTTACTTACCAACCATAATGATAGTTGATGTTAGTTTCTGTTATGTCTTATCTTTGCATTTTGGCACTATATTTTAATGTATAGATATTCATATATATATATACACTCCTGTGGACTCAAATCGCTAAAAATCAAGTTTCGATACCCGCGATTGGCACAGCACAGATAACCAATGTTATCGCTTTGTGTTTAATAACAAACAAAGAAATATATATAACATACATTAATGGTATTTGGTCAGAACGTGTAATAATTTATTTCTTGTTTCATATACAGACTTAGCCCTCCCCTGCTGGGGTAAGTCTTCCGATCTACAATGTTAAAATCAGGAGTTCGATTCCGCTTGATGGACATAGCAGATAGCCCGATGTGATTTTGCTACAAGAAAACCAAACAAACAAATAATACAAAGACATCCCATTTGAAGGTGCAACGTTAGGATTTAAAGCCATCTGTTTGTTCTCTCGAGTTAAGCAATGCTTATAAGTTGCGCATACTAGTAGCAGTATAACTGGAGAGCTCTGCGTGTTTGATGTCGCCATGTTAGGCTTAAAGAAATATACTGGTGCTTATAGTTGGTTTGGCCGGTAAGCCAATCACTGGTAAGCCTTACAATGCTAAAATAAGGAGTTCGATTCCCCTCGATGTACAGAGAAGATACGATTTTGCTATAAGACAAAAACACATAAAAAGAGTTTAGTTAAATAATATATTTGCAAGTTATACCTGCACATAGTAGTAGTAGTTTTCCTGGAGACTCTGTACGTTCGAAGTCGCCATGTTAGGTTTAAAAAAACCTTTTGTTACCTTTAGTTAAACAATGCGCATCAATAGTTGTACGTGTAACTCAGTAGGGCCCGGCATGGCCAAACGTGTTAAGGCGTGCGACTCGTAATCTCGTCGCGCCAAACATGCTCGCCCTTTTAGCCGTGGGGGCGTTATAATGTTACGGTCAATCCCACTATTCGTTGGAAAAAAATTAGCCCAAGAGTTGGCGGTTGGTGGTGATGACTAGCTGCCTTCCCTCTAGTCTTACACTGCTAAATTAGGGACGGCTAGCGGAGATAGCACTCGAGTAGCTTTGCGCGAAATTCGAGAAACAAACAAACTAACTCAGTAGTGAAATAAAAAATCATGAGACTTTTATATATGACCTCCGAGTGTTGACTGCTTCGCATTTTCCTAGAGAATAGAGTACTCAATTTAATCTAAGCGATGGACTAGTTCGACAGTGAAATTATTTATCTTTAATGAATACACTAAATACAAAATACTGTTTGTTTACTTCTCGTTGTTTAGTTCAGTTGCAGTTCATTTAAACTCAGTCCTAATCCACCTGACTTATCCAGTCCTCAATATTTGCTTGGAAATTAACGCAAAACACCACTTAAGTCCACGTGTTCTATATTTCGTTATCTATTTTGACTAGGAACCCTAGTTTTAAATTTAATGTGGTGTTTTGCTGTCTTTCTTAGGCCTAAAGAATTGTAATTATCCCTAACTTGACGGGCTTCAGAGGAATATTATTCAACCCTTAAAAGTGAGTTAAGTGTTAATATTCTAATATAAAATAACTTGGCAAACGTTAAAAGTGTCACGGAAATCAGGTCTTTCACGTAACTTTGAACGAACTGTGAATTGTACTAAAGTGTTGCTCTTAGAAAATCACTCTTGTGTGGTCTTATATTTTCTGCCAACATCTTTATGTTTCTGAAACTTGCCATGACAGTCTTTAGTTTTGGAATTCTGTTTCTTGGTAAAGTTTCGATTATAATAATTAGTCTCCTGAGCTTTCAGTGAACATATACTAAGTTTGAAAAGAATTCACTCTCACCTTATTCAATAACATTTTTTATCATAATTTCCTCATCTTTAATATTTAAGGGTTAGCTGTGTTTTTCGTTTTTTAAACGTGTTCATTTGGAATGGAATAAACGTTTCCAATGTTGATTCTTAAACCAGAAACAAAAGTATGAAGTGAAACATATTGCAGAAGAAAATAAATTAACTTGTCTGACAAGTATGTGAACGTGATCAGTGAGAATGTCGAAATAAGTCCAGGCTTTAGAAATATAAATTTAGCAATTACGGCCGATGACCTCCTACTAGACTTGAATGTGTCATATTTGCATTTCCCATCATTCCCTCTGTACCAGTCGTTCTTTGGTCCGCCGTCTTCTCATCTCCAAAATATCCAACGGTTAACAATCCTTAAAGTGAAGATACGAGCAAGGCATAGCTCGAGGGCTCGTGCGCTACGTGGATTCCAAGAATGGTTTCGATTGTACACACGCTTGAGAAATGGAGCGAAAACTCGTCACTATGCGGATATCAGATGAAATCAATTACCTAAATTAGATTTATATTTATTAGGAATTTGTTAAACATCTAGGTCAGTTGGCAGTCGTCAACATTTACATTTCCGTTAATGAATATCCACAGCCTAAAAATCTAATGATTCATGTGCGAAATGTTTAAACAATAGCAGTTTCAAGTATTCTTCATTACTGGTTTCAGGAAAAGAAATCTATCAAAATAATGAAAATTGAAGTACATATTGTTCAGTTTTTGTTGAACATACTCTTGGCTTCTGCCACACGTTGTTTAAATGAGAGTTTGACTTCTGGGAAACATTGTTTAGACCAGTGGTTAAGTTCTGCCACACATTGTTTATATGGGAGTTTGACTTCTGCCACACATTGTTTAGATTAGTGGTTGACTTCTGCCACACATTGTTTAAATGACAGTTTGACTTCTGGGACACATTGTTTAGATTAGTGGTTGACTTCTGCCACACATTGTTTAAATGACAGTTTGACTTCTGGGACACATTGTTTAGATTAGTGGTTGACTTCTGCCACACATTGTTTAAATGGCAGTTTGACTTCTGGGACACATTGTTTAGATCAGTGGTTGACTTCTGCCACACATTGTTTAAATGGCAGTTTGACTTCTGGGACACATTGTTTAGATTAGTGGTTGACTTCTGCCACACATTGTTTAAATGACAGTTTGACTTCTGGGACACATTGTTTAGATTAGTGGTTGACTTCTGCCACACATTGTTTAAATGACAGTTTGACTTCTGGGACACATTGTTTAGATCAGTGGTTGACTTCTGCCACACATTGTTTAAATGGCAGTTTGACTTCTGGGACACATTGTTTAGATCAGTGGTTGACTTCTGCCACACATTGTTTAAATGACAGTTTGACTTCTGGGACACATTGTTTAGATCAGTGGTTGACTTCTGCCACACATTGTTTAAATGGCAGTTTGACTTCTGGGACGCATTGTTTAGATCAGTGGTTGACTTCTGCCACACATTGTTTAAATGACAGTTTGACTTCTGGGACACATTGTTTAGATTAGTGGTTGACTTCTGCCACACATTGTTTAAATGACAGTTTGACTTCTGGGACACATTGTTTAGATTAGTGGTTGACTTCTGCCACACATTGTTTAAATGACAGCTTGACTTCTGGGACACATTGTTTAGATTAGTGGTTGACTTCTGCCACACATTGTTTAAATGACAGTTTGACTTCTGGGACACATTGTTTAGATTAGTGGTTGACTTCTGCCACACATTGTTTAAATGACAGTTTGACTTCTGGGACACATTGTTTAGATTAGTGGTTGACTTCTGCCACACATTGTTTAAATGACAGTTTGACTTCTGGGACACATTGTTTAGATTAGTGGTTGACTTCTGCCACACATTGTTTAAATGACAGTTTGACTTCTGGGACACATTGTTTAGATCAGTGGTTGACTTCTGCCACACATTGTTTAAATGACAGTTTGACTTCTGGGACACGTTGTTTAGATTAGTGGTTATCATTGTGTAAATGATAGTTTGATGTTTCGAATGTACTGTAGTGCTTAAATTATGGATTGCTTTTGGGACGATTTATTTTCAGGATTATGTAGTTTCTGGAATGTAATGTATTTTTTAAATTAGCATCCGATTTCTGGAAAACATTATATTACTTAAACCTGGAATTAAATTCTGGACTCCTAATCCGAAGGTCGCGGGTTTCAATTGCCGTCACACCAAACATGCTCGCAATTTCAGCCGTATGGGCTTTATAAAGTTATGGTCAATCCCACTATTTGTTGGTAAAAGAATAGTTCAAGAGTTGTCGGTGATGACTAGTTGCCTTCCCTCTGGTCTTACACTGCAAAATTAGGGACGGCTAGCGCAGATAGCACTCGTGTAGCTTTGCGCGAAATTCAAACCAAACCTTTGTAACGTATTTTTTAAAGGAGAACTGGAGTCTGGAGCAGATATTTTTTTTATGACGGATTTATCTCTAAAATTTGTATTACCTGCTTTGTTTAATACAAGTATATAACAGTAGTTCAGCGTTAAGTCTGGGGGCTTTTGGTGCCAGACAATTTGTGTTTTAATACCTATTGTGGGCAGAACGCAGATAGCCTATTGTGACGCAACACGAACAACAAATTATAAATATATTTCCGTGACTCAGGAAATTATTTCAATTTTTTTAAAGTCACTTGTAAGTTATTTGTATCAAGGACTAAACCCATTCATGAGTTACTTGTATCAAGGACTAAACCCATTCGTGAGTTACTCGTATCAAAGAATACACCCATTCGTGAGTTATTTGTATCAAGGACTACATCCATAAATGAATTATTTGATTTTCTCACGTTAGATTTCCTAGTTTATTATCTGTGGAATTTAAAGTTTGACATCATGTTAAGAGACACTAAATCCAGAAGAAAAATATTCTTAGCCTATCCTGTTAACAGACACCTAATACAATAGAAAGGTCCTGTTAACAAATGCTCAACACAAATGAAAATCGTTGTTAATCTGTATTGTTAACAGAGAACCAAAACAATAGAAATATATTCTTATTGTATCCTATTAACAAAACAATGAATCCCAAACAATATATTCCTAGTATATTCTGGTAACATACAGCTAATCCAATATAAAGATATTTAGCTCATTCTGTTAACTGATAATAAATACAATTGAAAGGTATTATTAACCTATCCTATTAATCTAACGTTTTTACAGACACCAGATCCAAAGGAAAGGCATTTCTTGTTTGTCCTGTTAACAAACAACCAATCGAATAAAAAGGGATCCATAAGTTATCCTACTAACAGACGCCCAATACAAAATAACCCATGGTCTTAACAAACCAATGAAAGAGGTGTGCATAATCTTCTCTATTAATAGACACCCAGTTGATATGAAGATAATAAAATGTAATATAGATATGTCGCTTAGTAACGTGAGACGTAAGAAACATATGTTACCTTTAAATTTCAGATGTAACAGACACACAGTCAGTGTAAGGTGAGACTAAAACAGTACACATTAACTAAACACTAAATACACACATTATGGGAGGCCCAGTAACATAAGATACAACCTACTTACATAGCCTTGTAACATGAGATGTAACATACCTATGTCATCAAGTAACCTAAAATGTAACATGCCTAGAAATGTAACATGTACGTGTTTACATGATCTTGTAACGTGAGATGTAGTAAGCTTGCGTAACCCAGTGAGGTATGACACGATTACGGGACATAGTAACATGAGACGTAGCATATTTACGTCATCTAGTAACGTGAGACGTAGTAAGATTACGTAACCTAGTAACGTAAGATGCTGTAAGCTCACGAATTCTAGTCGTTTTTTTGTTTTTTTAGTTTTTTTGCTATCGGATATTTGCGCAAAGCCAATTAAGGGCTATTTGCACAAACCATTCTAAATTTTAAACTGATATACAAGAGAAAAGGTAAATATTTAGCAACAACCACCGCCAACTTTTAGGTTCTCTTGTCTGGCCAAGAAAGAAGGATTTGACCGTCACTTCTATAACGCACCTACGACGTTGACCACTGGACCACGTTCGTTTAGAACTGTATGAAACGTAACGTGCTTATATTACATAGCAAAGTGGAGTATAAAAAGCATATTGGAACATCACGAGAAAGGCGCTCGATTCGTAATCTAAGGGTCGGGGGTTGGAATCCCCGTCGCACCAAACATGCTTGCCCTTTCAGCCGTGGGGGCGTTATAACTTAACGGTCAATTCCACTATTCGTTGGTAAAAGAGTAGCCCAAGAGTTGGCGGTGGATGGTGACGACTAGCTGCCTTCCCTCTAGTCTGACACTGCTAAATTAGGGATGGCTAGCGCAGATAGCCCACGTGTAGCTTTGCGCGAAATTCAAGTTATAAACAAACATCACGATAAAAGGTGAAATACAAAATGAGTACGCTGCCTAGTAACACGAGATGTAACATGCCTGTGTTACAAAGTTTGTCCGTAGGGCTCTCTAATGAAATTTTACCAAAAAGTACTATTTTTTATTCGACATATTGTAATGAAAACATTATCTCAAACCTTGAAAATTTTTTCACATTTTTTTCGTAATCAAATCATATAGAAATATTTTGCCGCACACTTACTAGTGCTGCCATCTACTGCATTGTTCGGAGTTATCAGCGTATTTAAGAAAATACTTGTTACGTACTTGGTTTTATACAAAATCCAAATTGTGTACTCACCGACCGTGGGGTGGTCTTGGATAGAATCTACTCTCGGCAACAGACAACTCTTTCATTGAAGATTGGTCATCTGTGCTGTTGTTACCTCCACGTTCGAAGTTAGTGGATGGTAAAGTGGGATCCTTCTTAACAGAGAAAATACCGTTATCCTGAATAATGCCAGTCTCTTCCTGAGTAGCTGGGATTTTTATACTCTCAGGAAACCTTGGATCTTCCTCAAAGTAAGATATGTTTACTCTCCTGGTAACAGGAGGTTCCGTGGAGAGAACCCCTGCATCCTCGTCATCAGGAGTTTCTTTTGCAAAGCTTAAAGGGGCAGCATGTTCCGGAATAACAGGGTTCTGTGAAATGGATGATTTATCTCTGTTTTCAACATCAACAGAGTCTTTAATATCTGACGGATTGTCCGTAAAACCAGATACATTTCTAACGGTCGAAGTTTGTCTACTTTCGCAGACAACAGTGGCGTTTCCCGCTAAGCTCACTGCACAAACACAAAGTACCAAAGTTATATGTTTCATACGTTTATACGAATTCACTGCCCGACCTTTACGAAATATCATTTTCTTAGCTTTTTACCCTCTCCTGAAATACTCCCTTATTTCAATGCCTCTGTATGTTCGACACGCACCTAGCCAACTGTATTTCTGTTCCACAGCATCAGAGTGCCTCGAGCTGCAAGTGCTGGGATCTTAACATCATTATCCAAACCTGGTTACTCTCCCATAATAAATGCATCGCTTATTCCACCAGCAACATCAACAGATCGTAATTATCTGATTGCCACTTTCTGACTTACCTCTGTATTGCCAACTGGATGTTATGCCTGAAGGCTCTTTAAAGGAAATTTAGAATAACAAAGAACATCAGATCTATACTGCACACGGGTAAAATCAGGATTTAAAGATCTAGTTTATTTATATTACTTCAAAGCCGACCAATCACAGCAGAGTGTTGTGTCGAAACACGTTTTTACCTAGTCACGGTTGATAACAATGAAGTTTGATAAGCCTTGTCCTATATTTTTAATTTCCTAATTTACAAACAACAGTAAAAGTTTTTAATATTTTCCACAAGTTTCTTTATTCATAGAGCAAATAAATCTTTTGGTGTATTATCACGTGACGTTAAATAGTGCTTACACATTCGCCATCAAGTCTAGATTAATCACCAAACTGAAAAATGTATTATGTCACACACACATTCACATTTATTTCAAACCAATAACTAGATAAATATTGGTTGTTTTTTAACAGTAATGTAAGGTTTTTTAAGTTTGCTTTGCTTTTTTTTTGTTATTACTTAAATAAACAAACAAGTTCTTGAACCTTCATCGTTCCAGTTTTCTCAACTGCTCGAGAATTTTTGGTTTTAAGTTACAGATGTTTCAGGTTAACTTGAAGTTGAAGAATCACATTTCACGTCGCTTCTGAACTACTTAACTCAGAGAAGTTCATTTCCAATTATAATATTTACGTCAAGGCTAGTTCTTCGTGTATGTTACTACTTCACTTATAAGAAATGACCACTTCGGTACTGTTTGACATCTGGTTAAACATGAAATTAAAGTATTGAATAATTTACTTTTAAAAGAAGCCCAAACAAAAATAGCTCTAACTGTGTTCGATATACACGTTTAGTGTTCATTGCACGTGCGTAAGGTTCATCACCAATAACCGGAACTACTTTATTAAACTTGCCAGTATCTACTCCAGTTTTTTTGTATTCTCTCGCGTCCTGAATTCTACGTATCCTTATAAAATCAATGCCGCCTTAGTAGGCACTGTTTGTTCTGTTTCTAATTTATTCTACTCTCGATAAAGAACAAAACTGGTATTATTTTATCTAATCATCACCTGTGATGAAACCATGAGCATTCTATAATCATTATAGAACAGCTACCACAATATCATAGACGTAATTGTGTGGAGCTGATAACTTCAGTTCTCGAAATAAGAACTGAACAATCTATTTGTTTATCCTTACCTTACCTTATTTGTGTCACTGACTTCTCAGTAATGAAGTTACACAACAGATAAAGGGTTTTATTAGCCCATGACTTTATACAAATATTTAACAGCTGTAGCAAAAGCGTTTATTTTTGTCTTTAAACAGGGCCATTTAAGTTAGCATGTTGTTAGTTGCTGCTAAGCCTAATACTTGTCGATTTTACATTGAATGTCAACAACAGTTAATTGATAAATACACATCATACAACACAGAATAACTTTTCACCCCTATTGTTTGTTTTTGTTGTAATTTATTTCAGGATTTTTTGTTTGTTTGTTTGTTTGAATTTCGCGCAAAGCTATACGAGGGCTACCTGCGCTAGCTGTCCCTAATTTAGCAGTGTAAGGCTAGAGAAAAGGCGACTAGTCATCACCACCCACTGCCAACTCTTGGGCTACTCTTTTACCAACGAATAGTGCGATTGGCCGTACATTATAACGCCACCACGGCTGAAAGGGCGAGCATGTTTGGTGTGCGGGGATTTGTACCCGCGACCCACGGATCACGAGTCGAGTGCCGTAACCATTAAGCCATGCCGGACCATTTCAGGACTTTTGCGCAAAGCTACACAGAGCTCTATCTGCGCATGATCGTCTTTTTATTTTTGAACTGAAAGATTAACGCCCACTGCCAACTCTCGGACTACTCATGTTTGATGGAATTTTAGGATTTGACCGTCACCTCTGCCACGAGCCCACAGATTCACTCTCTATTGTTTATGTATGCCGACGTGTTCTCCCACCCTCTTTAATAAATGTACGTTAAAACATAAAGAGATAGCATTATTACAGCCTCACTAATATGTTTCGCACTAGAGAGGAGATTTAGAACTGAACTCCCCCTCTGACCCTTGACTCTACCCCAATATTTTTTTCTTTTAAATAAAGTCCCATCCCATATGCCTAACTGTTTGTTATTTGGATTACACGTTTCATGTTTTGTTTCGTTTTGCGAAACATGAAAGCAATGCCTTTATTTTGCTATTTTTAACATAATACTTTCAGCTTACCATCACAAAAATCAAAACAATCGTTTGTGTTTCTTGAGTTTAAAACCATAACTATCTGTGTTAACTTTAATAATAAAAACAGCCTTGGTCCGAGAGTGTTGAAATTTAACATTCCTTTTCTTGAATCGAATCCCTGTCACAACAAACATGCTCGTGGGGCATTATAATGTAACTGTCAATCCCACTATTCGTTGGTATAAAAGTAGCCCATTAGTGCTAAGTTAGGGACAGCTAGCGCCGACAGATCTCGTGCAGCTTGGCGCAATAATTTAAAACAAATTTCTTGTCTAGAATGACTTTCAAATGAAACGTAGCTTGCCTTACGTGTAATTAACTTTTAAACACACCCAGTGTTCGAATCACCACCACTCGGGTTATAAGAGTCTGATTAACAGCAGTCATACTTGTCCAAACTTTTAGCGTGGTTTGGTTGTTGCTACTTAGAGTGCCAACATGAGTAATATCACGAAGTCTAGTCTGCAGAAAGACTATTCAAGCTGCAACAAATTTAAATCGACTTGTCACGTTTCTTCTCAAATCTCCGAAAGTCGAGCAGGAAATAATGTGTTGAAATTCCAAAATAGGTGTAATATCCTTTAGGATATTTCGTTTTATACTTCTTAAAAGTTCGAAGTGGAAGAATATGGTGTTATCCCTCCCTCCACATATCTACTTTTTTATATTTCTAAAACTGTTTATTTGTTTGAAACTAATCACAAAGCAACACGAAGAGTTATCTGTGCTCTGCCCATCACGGGTTTCGAAACTCGGATTCTAACTTTGTAAGTCCAAATATACTGCTGTGCCACTTGGGGATATATCTAAAATGTGAGCAAAAAGATTTCATGGGTGAGAAATCGTAGCAGCTCTCTGTGAAAATATTAAAAGATTGGTGTTTGTAACGCAAAGATATGAAACCCTATAACCAGAGCGCTTACGAAAGATAGGCCTTTCTAATTGAGGGATAAACAGGAAAGATGTCCGTGGAAAAGAGTTTGATGGAGGAACGGTTTTTCAGTTTTGGGAAATCCAAATGTCGATCAAGAAGCAAATAATATACGGTTTGTTTGTTTGTTGTTGTTGTTTTTCTGGGGGGGGGTTGTATTGAAATCAACAGGAAGTTACGTCTTGAAAGCAATAGATTTGTTTCTTTACTATTAAGTACAAAAGCTATATAGTAGGCTATCTTCCTATCACGGGTATTGAAACCTAAGAAACAAACAGAGCAGTGTTTTACATATTATCACGTGACGTAGTCAGATTTCAAAGGTTCAATATTAACTTTACCCATATTACAAACACCAACTTTACGCATATTACCAACACCAACTTTACCCATATTACCAACACCAACTTTACCCATATTACAAACACCAACTTTATCCATATTACAAACACCAACTTTACCTATATTACAAACACCAACTTTACCCATATTACAAACACCAACATTAAAGAACGATGACCAAAGTTTCATTTCTTTCTGAATACAAACAAATGATAATTAAAATGTCTATTTTCACTATTAATTCTACTTCCTACCGCTAGGGGCTCAGCGGGAAGTCTCTGGATTTATAACGCTAAAATTCGGTTTTGATACACGTGTTAGGCATGGCACAAATAGTCAGCTCATTGTGTAGCTTTGTGCTTAAAACATTGAGAAGTCGTAATCACGTCAAAGTTTATAAAGGAAATTCGATCACCAGGTTTAATATTTATCTGGTTTTTAACAAATTTGATTATTTAACGTTTGTAACAGTTTCAGGTTTAGATTTTATCACTAGCAATAAAATAGTAACATTCGTCTCGAAAGATAGAAGACAAAGTTTTAGAAAACAAATCTAACACTTTATCCTGGTTTTGACAGACCAGAAGAAGGCAAAACCCGATAAAAACAAATCTCTGGTTGATCGGTGATGTCGGGGTTGAATATGGCGTTTATTTTTGTCGTGGTGTTTAAGCTGGATTTTATTTTCTTATTTATTCAAACAGAATACTTGAAACGTATTTAATTAGTTAACTTAAACTGTTTGTCAGCAACTGTACTGCAAAATGTATTGTGGCCAATGTTAAGATAGAGCCCCAAATTTTAGTGTTATAAGCCCTTAAGCCTTACCACTGAGTGGCAGAAGCAGCACCCCAAAACCCCCAGCAACTTAGACACGTTTCGTTGTTTGTATAATGTGCCTCTTTAACTTTATCACGTGGCAGACAACTTTTAAACCGCACAGAGTGAAGTTTTAGAGATTTTCTAGTTTTAACTAACTATTTGTTTATTTGTTTTTGAACTAGAGGGAAAGCAGTTAGTCGTCACCACCCACCGCCAACTCTTAGGCTACTTTTTTTTACCATCGAATAGTGGGATTGACCGTAACTGTATAACGCCCCATCGGCTGAAAGGGCGAGCATGAGTTGTGTGACGGGAATTTAAACCCGCGACCCTCAGATTACGAGTCGAGTGGCTTTAACCACCTGGCCATGCTGAGCCCGTCTTAATTAAAGACTTCTGGTGAAAAGTTGTGGTAAAAACTGCGGTCCGAATAAAAGTTTCACTATTTAATTAGTTAATATTTCACATGTAAACGTTAACTTCAAATTTATAGAAATAACACAAAATATGAACAAAGAATGGATTTGTTTCTGTTTGAGTGCAAAACCACACGATGAACTATTCGCAATGTGTTTACCGTATGGGTCGTACCATAAATTTTAGACTTAAGACCCGAAGTCGCCGCTGAACCATAGGGGGACTAAAGATAAAAATGAATCGTTTTTGTTTGAACGAAAAGCTGCACAAAGAACTATTCTCACTGCGGGGATCGAATCATAAATCTTAGTTTTAAGCCACGAAGCCTAACTGTGGGAATAAGAAATAAAGATAAGCTATTATTATTATTATTATTATATGAAATCACGAGTAACTAATTATAGTAAAATAATTAGTAATATTATTGATTTTTATCTTCGAAGTATGTTTGTGTCTGTTCTAATAATGTTCAAAGTGCATCCGAATCGCTAATATACATCCGAAGATCATAAAATTTGTTAAATCAAATTATGAAAATTGTAACAAGTGTGGTTTCTTTCCTTCTGTTTCCTTTTTTTTGGTTGTTACTGCAAAAGGAAGATTGAAAATAAAAATATCCACATTTTTCTTTTATAACAAAGAAAACCGGTTCAGTTCATTCATCCACAAATGTTATTAAAAATAGGTTACAGAAAAAAACAAGTTTAAGTCTCTATAATTAACACACGCCCTCAGCGTGCTTTTGAAGTCTCACTCAATTTCGACATCTTGAATCTGCTCTGTCAACTCTTTAGACTTTTTAGTAGAAATTTATGAAAATAATTTTTTAAAATAAATTAACAAACAAGAATTATTAAAACCGGACAATAAAGTTTACTGAAGTTCCCAATTTTTACAAATGTACCATAGAACTAAGCTCGATCTGTTGGAGTATTATGCGAGTGGGATTTATTGTTAATAGTGATCTATATCTTTGTTCGTATGTTTGTAGTTTATTCACAAATCAACACGATGGTTTGTTTGTTTTTTGAATTTCGCGCAAAGCTACTCGAGGGCTATCTGCGCTAGACGTCCCTAATTTAGCAGTGTAAGACTGGAGGGAAGGCAACTAGTCATCACCAACCACCGCCAACTCTTGGGCTACTCTTTTATCAATGAATAGTGGGATTGAACGTCACATTATAACGTTCACACGGTTGAAAGGGAGAGCATGTTTGGTGCGACGGGGATTCGAACCCGCGACCCTCGGATTACGAGTCGAACGCCTTAACCCATCTGGCCATGCCAGGCCGTCAACACAATGGACTATCTGTAATACGATATCGGTTTCTAGAGCTCTGTGTCCGATGACATGTCGGTGTGCCACAGGAGAGACGGGAGCGATCCAATCATTAATGTATTACAAAACAAAACACAACATATGATGCAATAAGAACCGTGGAATAAGTTGGACCTGGAACAACATTTCTTCTATAATAGCTCAAAAAATAGTTTTCTAAATACTTCATTGTTTGACGTTTCGTAAACTTTATCCCCTCCAGAGGTTAAACAGTAACTATTAGGCCCTATGACATTAAAAATCTGCTACTGATACATGTAGTGGGCAGAGTATAGGTGACCGTAGATAAAGTCTCAAATAGTTATTGGTTGGCTAAAAAACATCTGTTTCAAATTAGACAAATAGACGATATTAAGTCAGTCAGGTTAGAGTGAATGGTTGTGGGTCCAAGGTTCGCGTTCCTTTCCCTAAATATCGCACTTTATACTTTGGAGCCTTAGGTGAAATGTAAAAGGGACCATCCAATCACACTGTTAGATTACAGTAACTCAACAAGTGGCGGTGGATGATGTAAAATAATTACTTTTCTCTCAGCCCGGCACGGCCAGGTGGTTAAGGCACTCGACTCGTAATCCGAGGGTTGCGGGTTCGAATCTCTGCCACACCAAACATGCTCGCCCTTTCAGCCATGGGGCATTATAATGTTACGGTCAATCTCACTATTCATTGGTAAAAAGAGTAGCCCAAGAGTTGCCGGTGGGTGGTGATGACTAGCTTTACGCGAAATTCAAAAAACAAAAAAATCTTTCTCCTAACTTATCAGCTGAACACTAAGGACGATTAGTGCAGATAGCCTTTTGTGCAGCTTTGCAAGAAATTTCTGAGAAGTTTAAACCAATTTCCAGCCCGGTATGGCCAGATGATTAGAGTGCTCGACTCGCCATCTGTGGCTCGCGGATTCGTATCCCCGTCCTACCAAACATGTCCGTCCTTTCAGCCGTGTGGGCGTTATAATTTTTATGATCAATCCCACTATTTTTCTGTAAAAAAACCCTAGAGTTGGCTAGCGGTGGGTGGTGATGGCTCGCTCCCTTCCTTATGAATTTCGCGTAAAGTTACACGACGAGTACAGAGATGCCAACAATTTCAAATGACTGAGCATAATGATGTAGACAGAGCCCGTACAGATATCGTACAACCAGTTTTAAATCATTCATTTCTCTGGATCCATCTGTGGCTAAACTGTGAACACTGTTAGTAAGTATGCTTGAAATCATTTTGTCATCTTCACAACCCAACATTTGTACAATGGCTGTAGTTTTGGTTCTAACACAACCATATTTTTTCGTTATATCAGAGTCTGGGAACATTTTTCTGAATAGATGTCCTGCATGATCGGCTACAGCTAGGGGTAAATTATGAGCAATGACGAATTGCGTGAACATCACTTCTGCATTTATGGTTTCATATTCTGAATTCTCACTCATAAATGTCGTTATCTGCATCGTTTTTGTCTTGGCCTCAGCCTTTTGTTGGTGAGATGCCGATTTTGTATGTCTGGAACAATCGTTTATCCCGTCATGCACCACAGAAAAATTGATGCGACAAACTGTACAAAACGAATGACTGTCACTGACTTTTGATGCAATGACCGGATATTTTGCGCTATACTCTTTCCTAAATTTTTGATTCACAGTTTTAGTCCTTTTAGATTTGCCAGAAACAAGATAATCTGGTGAACAAGGCCTCTTTTTTCCATCTTGTGAACGATCGCATTGGTATTTCTATGCCGCTTAGAAAACGAGAAATACCCATCTACGCGAGCGCTGATTGGCTGAAAAGCTCTGATGACGTAACTATGGATTCTCCCACGTACCCAGTATGGAGAAGCACTGCACTCAAACTATTGGTAGACATCGGAGATACAAATATTTTTTATTATTTCAAGCACAAACATGATTATCGCAAGTAGCCATTTGGACTATGTCTTTTATTTATTATCAAAATTTATTTGTATCTCACTAGAAATTTTCTTTTCACCCCTTTCAAGCCCTGGGGGAACAATTTATCACTTTATTGTATAGGCCTATGTAATATATAATAATTTGGGAGTTGCAACAAGTCGTAATATTTGTCTGTATGAGCGTATAGTCATAATGTATTCACCAAAATCGTAATGGTTGGCATCTCTGAGAGTATCTGCGCTAGCTGTCCTTAACTTAGGTGTGAAAGTTCAAAATTAAGGACCACTACTAATTACTTAAATATCATTAAACGAAAATTCTAAAATAAAAAAGAAACTAAAGTAAATAAAAAAGTATGTACTATTAATTTATTTTCCGAAAATTACGTAGAGGTCGTTAAAGTAGGAATGTTAACAAAATTGCCAATTTCCTGTCTATTTCTACAACGACTTGTGTGTATTATATTTATTACATATTACTGGGAGATATACCAGTTTATCCTTTTTTGTTTATCCTTAAATACAAAACTCTATAATGGGTTTTTCAAATAATAGGCGAAAGGTAGCAGCGTCAGTTCGCTTGTACTATCAGACACCTCGTCACCGTCAGTCACAGAATTTGGTAATTTAACTAATGAAACTACTGCACATAGTGACTGGTACAGAACCAGGACATCGTTTCTATATGGTGATTAGTATAGAAACAGGACAACGTCACGAACCAGATGACAAATATACTAACTGGTTCTATACAGTGTTTACTACACTGAAAATACAGAATAACGCTATTCTAAGGCACTATAGTTGATGAAAATGTCACATTTTGAACACTATAATAAAGATTCTGGAAGTTGAAACTTCAGGATGGTAGCATATCCTGATTACTGAATTTTAGGACAACAGAACATCCTAAATAAAAAGTTATAGTACAATATAACATCCTAAATACCAAGTTATAGTACAATATAAGATCCTTAGTAACAAGTTATAGTACAATATAACATCCTAAATACCAAGTTATAGTACAATATAACATCCTAAATACCAAGTTATAGTACAATATAACATCCTAAATAACAAGTTATAGTACAATATAACATCCTTAATAACAAGTTATAGTACAATATAACATCCTTAATAACAAGTTATAGTACAATATAACATCCTAAATAACAAGTTATAGTACAATATAACATCCTAAATAACAAGTTATAGTACAATATAACATCCTAAATAACAAGTTATAGTACAATATAACATCCTAAATAACAAGTAAGTTATAGTACAATATAACATCCTAAATAACAAGTTATAGTACAATATAACATCCTAAATAACAAGTTATAGTAAAATATAACATCCTTAATAACAAGTTATAGTACAATATAACAATAACAAGTTATAACATCCTAAATAACAAGTTATAGTACAATATAACATCCCAAATAACAAGTTATAGTACAATATAACATCCTAAATAACAAGTTATAGTACAATATAACATCCTTAATAACAAGTTATAGTACAATATAACATCCTAAATAACAAGTTATAGTACAATATAACATCCTTAATACCAAGTTATAGTACAATATAACATCCTAAATACCAAGTTATAGTACAATATAACATCCTTAATAACAAGTTATAGTACAATGTAACATCCTAAATAACAAGTTATAGTACAATGTAACATCCTAAATAACAAGTTATAGTACAATATAACATCCTTAATAACAAGTTATAGTACAATATAACATCCTTAATAACAAGTTACAGTACAATATAACATCCTTAATAACAAGTTACAGTACAATATAACATCCTTAATAACAAGTTATAGTACAATATAACATCCTTAATAACAAGTTATAGTACAATGTAACATCCTAAATAACAAGTTATAGTACAATATAACATCCTTAATACCAAGTTATAGTACAATATAACATCCTAAATACCAAGTTATAGTACAATATAACATCCTTAATAACAAGTTACAGTACAATATAACATCCTTAATAACAAGTTATAGTACAATATAACATCCTTAATACCAAGTTATAGTACAATATAACATCCTAAATAACAAGTTATAGTACAATGTAACATCCTAAATAACAAGTTATAGTACAATATAACATCCTTAATAACAAGTTACAGTACAATATAACATCCTAAATACCAAGTTATAGTACAATATAACATCCTTAATAACAAGTTATAGTACAATGTAACATCCTAAATAACAAGTTATAGTACAATATAACATCCTAAATAACAAGTTATAGTACAATATAACATCCTTAATAACAAGTTATAGTACAATATAACATCCTTAATAACAAGTTATAGTACAATATAACATCCTTAATAACAAGTTACAAGTACAATATAACATCCTTAATAACAAGTTATAGTACAATATAACATCCTTAATAACAAGTTATGGTACAATGTAACATCCTAAATAACAAGTTATGGTACAATATAACATCCTTAATACCAAGTTATAGTACAATATAACATCCTAAATACCAAGTTATAGTACAATATAACAGCCTTAATAACAAGTTATAGTACAATGTAACATCCTAAATAACAAGTTATAGTACAATATAACATCCTTAATACCAAGTTATAGTACAATATAACATCCTAAATACCAAGTTATAGTACAATATAACATCCTTAATAACAAGTTACAGTACAATATAACATCCTTAATAACAAGTTATAGTACAATATAACATCCTTAATAACAAGTTATAGTACAATGTAACATCCTAAATAACAAGTTATAGTACAATATAACATCCTTAATACCAAGTTATAGTACAATATAACATCCTAAATACCAAGTTATAGTACAATATAACATCCTTAATAACAAGTTATAGTACAATATAACATCCTTAATAACAAGTTATAGTACAATATAACATTCTAAATAACAAGTTATAGTACAATATAACATCCTAAATAACAAATTATAGTACAATATAACATCCTAAATAACAAGTTATAGTACAATATAACATCCTAAATACCAAGTTATAGTACAATATAACATCCTTAATAACAAGTTATAGTACAATATAACATCCTAAATAACAAGTTATAGTACAATATAACATCCTAAATAACAAGTTATAGTACAATATAACATCCTTAATAACAAATTATAGTACAATATAACATCCTAAATAACAAGTTATAGTACAATATAACATCCTTAATAACAAATTATAGTACAATATAACATACTAAATACCAAGTTATAGTACAATATAACATCCTTAATAACAAGTTATAGTACAATATAACATCCTAAATACCAAGTTATAGTACAATATAACATCCTAAATAACAAGTTATAGTACAATATAACATCCTTAATAACAAGTTATAGTACAATATAACATCCTTAATAACAAGTTATAGTACAATATAACATCCTTAATAACAAGTTATAGTACAATATAACATCCTAAATAACAAGTTATAGTACAATATAACATCCTAAATAACAAGTTATAGTACAATGTAACATCCTAAATAGTAAGTTATAGTACAATGTAACATCCTAAATAACAAGTTATAGTACAATATAACATCCTAAATAACAAGTTATAGTAAAATATAACATCCTAAATACCAAGTTATAGTACAATATAACATCCTTAATAACAAGTTATAGTACAATATAACATCCTAAATAACAAGTTATAGTACAATATAACATCCTAAATAGCAAGTTATAGTACAATATAACATTCTAAATAACAAGTTATAGTACAATATAACATCCTAAATAACTAAATAACAAGTTATAGTACAATATAACATCCTAAATAACAAATTATAGTACAATATAAATCCTAAATCAAATTATAGTACAATATAACATCCTAAATAACAAGTTATAGTACAATATAACATCCTAAATAACAAATTATAGTACAATATAACATCCTAAATAACAAATTATAGTACAATATAACATCCTTAATAACAAGTTATAGTACAATATAACATTCTAAATAACAAGTTATAGTTAACTGGACAAAGATACTAATGGATTGGTACACAAATTGGACAAAGATGCTATAGGACAAATCCAGTAACTGGACAAAGATACTAAATAATTGGTATACAAATTGGACAAAGATACTATAGGACAAATCCACAAACTGGACAAAGATACTAATGGATTGGTATACAAATTGGACAAAGATGCTATAGGAAAAATCCACAAACTGGACAAAGATACTAATGGATTGGTGCACAAATTGGACAAAGATGCTATAGAACAAATTCACAAACTGGACAAAGATACTAATGGATTGGTACACAAATTGGACAAAGATGCTATAGGAAAAATCCACAAACTGGACAAAGATACTAATGGATTGGTGCACAAATCGGACAAAGATACTATAGGACAAATCCACAAACTGGACAAAGATACTAATGGATTGGTGCACAAATTGAACAAAGATGCTATAGGACAAATCCACAAACTGGACAAAGATAGTAATGGATTGGTACACAAATTGGACAAAGATGCTATACGACAAATCCACAAACTGGACAAAGATACTAATGGATTGGTACACAACTTGGACAAAGATGCTATAGGACAAATCCAGTAACTGGACAAAGATACTAAAGAATTGGTATACAAATTGGACAAAGATACTATAGGACAAATCCACAAACTGGACAAAGATACTAATGGATTGGTATACAAATTGGACAAAGATGCTATAGGACAAATCCACAAACTGGACAAAGATACTAATGGATTGGTGCCCAAATTGAACAAAGATGCTATAGGACAAATCCACAAACTGGACAAAGATACTAATGGATTGGTACACAAATTGGACAAAGATGCTATAGGACAAATCCACAAACTGGACAAAGATACTAATGGATTGGTGCACAAATTGGACAAAGATGCTATAGGACAAATCCACAAACTGGACAAAGATACCAATGGATTGGTACACAAATTGGACAAAGATGCTATAGGACAAATCCAGTAACTGGACAAAGATACTAATGAATTGGTATACAAATTGGACAAAGATGATATAGGACAAGTCTATAAACTAAACGAAAATACTATAAGACATACTCACATCGTGGACACTGAAGAAAAGATGACAGAGTCATCATGCTTTAATAAATACCAATGTTAAGTCATCCTCTTTTAATAAGTAACAACAGTCATCCTGGTCTAATAAGTAGCATCAGTCATCTTGGTCTAAAAAATAGCATGAATCATCCTGTTATAGTGAGTAACATGGGACATCCTGTTCTAAAGAGCAACCTGCTTCATCCTGGTCTAAAGAACAAAATGAATCATCCTTTTATAGTAAGTAACATGGGACATCCTGTTCTAAAGAGCAACATGAGTCACCCTAGTCTAAAGAACAAAATGAATCGTCCTGTTATAGTGAGAAACATGGGTCATCTTGTTCTAAAGACCAACATGAGTCACCCTGACCTAAACAACAAAATGAATCATCCTGTTATAGTGAGTAACACGAGACATCCTGTTCTAAAGAGCAACATGAGTCACCCTGGTCTAAAGAACAAAATGAATCAACCTGTTATAGTGAGTAACATAGGTCATCCTGTTCTAAAAAACAATATGAGTTACCCTGGTCTAAAGAACAGCATGAATCATCCTGTTATAGTGAGTAACATGAGACATTCTGTTCTAAAGAGCAACATGAGAAATCTTGGTCTAAAGAAAAATATGAATCATCCTGTTATAGTGAGTAACATGGAACATCCTGTTCTAAAGAGCAACATGAGTAACCCTGACCTAAAGAACAAAATGAATCATCTTGTTATAGTGAGTAACACGAGACATCCTGTTCTGAAAAGCAACATGAGTCATCCTGGCCTAAACAACAAAATGAATCATCCTGTAATAGTAAGTAACATGAGACACTCTGTTCTAAAGAGAAACATGAGTAACCCTGACCTAAAGAACAAAATGAATCATCCTGTAATAGTAAGTAACATGAGACACTCTGTTCTAAAGAGCAACATGAGTCACCCTGGTCTAAAGAACAAAATGAATCATCCTGTTATAGTGAGTAACATGAAACATTCTGTTCTAAAGAGCAACATGAGAAATCTTGGTCTAAAGAAAAATATGAATCATCCTGTTATAGTGAGTAACATGGAACATCCTGTTCTAAAGAGCAACATGAGTAACCCTGACCTAAAGAACAAAATGAATCATCTTGTTATAGTGAGTAACACGAGACATCCTGTTCTGAAAAGCAACATGAGTCATCCTGGCCTAAACAACAAAATGAATCATCCTGTAATAGTGAGTAATATGAAACATCCAGTTCTCAAGAGCAACATGAGTCACCCTGGTCTAAAGAACAAAATGAATCGTCCTGTTATAGTGAGTAATATGAAACATCCAGTTCTCAAGAGCAACATGAGTCACCCTGGTCTAAAGAACAAAATGAATCATCCTGTTATAATGAGTAACATGAGATACTCTGTTCTAAAGAGCATCATGAGTCACCCTGATCTAAAGAAGAGCATGAATCATTTTGTTATAGTGAGCAACATGAGTCATCTTGGCCTAAAGAGTAACAATGAGTGTATTTAGTGTGATTATTTCTATACAAACACATATTTGGTTCTATCCACATATTATCTGTGAAAGACAGTTTGCTATTATTAGTTTGCTCTTTAAAGGTTTCCCTTAGGTATCCTTTAGTCTTCCGCTAGGGAATAATATTTCATTTTTCTGCTAAGCAACATATGAGCTCACAGTAAGCAATAAATCTTCACAAACGAAAATCCAAAGTCTGCAAACCTCACAAACTGAATAAAGTTACACCAACTCTCTTCCAATTCTAATTGCCCCTCAGTGGCTCTGCGGTATGAGTGCGGACTTCCAACGCTGAAAACCGGGTTTCGATACTCGTGGTGGGCAGAGCACAGATAGCCCATTGTGTAGCTTTGTGCTTAATTCAAAACAACAACAACCATTCCTAATCTATTTAAACTGCCTAGTGGGGGTGCTACTATCGACCTTGCTAAAATCAAGAGGATATCGCTCAAAACTTCGGCTCGTAGCTAGTTATGACCAAGGCTTTAAATCAACTTGTGCTAAAATGTGCACAGAATAATCTTGCTAAGTTTATTGTTCATAGTTTAATCCTCTGATTTATTCAAAAGATTAATATTTTATTATAATTAGACTCCACCCATCTGACACGCGGGAAAGTGGCATAGACTGGGAACTTAAAGATGTATTTGTGTCGGTTGGCTGTGTGTAACAGGTCACTAAACACACGCTAACGTGATTGACAGGTTCTCATTCATAAACATAATTTACTTCTAATAAAATTTATCTGAGTTTCCTAGTTTACTCAATATTATTTCGCACTAAGTTTGGCGATTAATGTCTTTTTTTTTGTTTTTATCTTCTGAAGATGACAGTTTTATCACGCATCGTCATGACGTTAGATTAATGTTTAGCGCCATCTATTGACTTTCTTAGATATTAACTAAAGCTCATGATTATTTTGTGTTCCAGAGTCTTAAATAAATATACACAAGGCCCAACTACACTCTTACTGTTATATTTTCTTGAGATTACTAACTTTGTATCTAAAACTCAACAAAGGACTTCCTAGTTTCACAAATGTTTCATATTTACAAACGTTCAGGACTATTCTTAAAATTGAAAAGTAAGAAGTAAAAAATTCTCACAATTATTTATTTATTTTATTTTTACATAACTAACTGGGAAGAAAAGTAGCTGTGCTGAACGTTTCATTCTTTTTATCCATAGGTAGTGGTCGCATGGTTAGTCAAACAAACAATTTTACAAGCTTAATACAAATGGTTTTGATACTCGTGACACCAAATAACATAAAACGTTACACGTGTCATCTAGTACCCACCCCTAGCGTGAATCGTTTAGATTAAGTATACTTCCAGTTAGTGATGTGAATTTTTATTGTATGCTGTTCAGCCTGTATGGATTCAATCACCATTTGATGACGTGTTACCTTTAAAAACGGTTCCAGAAGTTATTCTATAGAAAAGCTTCGAAATTGTTTGCCAACACAAACACATCTGTTTATGTAATAAAGGAAAAGTTTTATCTTTATTTAATCTATGTGTTCGTGTAATAATGGAAATACACTGCTGGCCAAAATCTTAAGGCTAGTGAACATAGAGAAAAAATATGCATTTTGCGTTGTTAGACTCAACCACTTATTTGAGTAGAGCTTCGAAAGATGAAAATAAGAAAATATAGGGAAAATAAAAATAAAAAACCTTTTTTAGTATTTAATAGAGAAAATGTGAACACTATGAAATTAGCCTAAATACTGGCTGGTCAAAACTTTAAGACCATACCAAAAAGAAGTTTTAAATAGGGTAGGAAATGCCCAACAACTGGTCTCATTAGTGAGTTTCACGGCCGTCATTGCGAATAACTTCAAACATTCGCTTTGGCATGGTCGATATAAGCCTTTGCAGAAGGCTGGCTGGAATGTTATTCCAAGTGGTGAAGATGGCTTCACGACGATCATGCACTGTTTGGAATTGACGTCCATTTCTCTAGACTTCCCTTGCCATCCACCCCCAAACATTTTCAATGGGGTTCAGTTCGGGCGAACACGCTGGATGGGTCCAAAAGAATCACGTTATTCGACATGAAAAAGTCCTTTGTCATGCGGGCATTGTGGATTGCAGCGTTGTCCTGCTGAAAGATCCAGTCATTTCCGTAAAAGCGAGGGCCTTCAGTCAATAAGAATGCTCTCTCCAACATGCCAACGTAGCCAGTTGCTGTTTGTCGCCCCTATATAACTTGAAGCTCCATTGTTCCATGGAAGGAGAAAGCACCCCAGATCATGATGGAATCTCCTCTACTGTGTCGTGTAGAATATGTCTCCGGTGGGATATCCTTATCGCGCCAGTAACGTTGGAAGCCATCTGGACCATCCAGGTTAAATGTTTTCTCATCAGAGAACAAAACCTCCTTCCACTCTTCTACGTTTCATATTTGGTGCTTCTCAGCAAAGTTTAACTGAGTTGTTTCGTGGTGTAGAAGGAGGCGTGGCTTTTAAAGACTTTTACGATTTTTAAAACCTTTCTCTCGTAGATGCCGTCTTATTGTTCTTGAGTTACATTCGGCGTCCGTTAGGGCCTTAATCTAGTTCGACAATCGGCTGGTGTCTTACCGGACAACACGTCGAATCCTCCTGCTCAACGCCGACGAAATTTTCTTGGAACGACCACTTGAAATTCTCATTTCGTATCCCTCAGGGTCTTTTAAGAAATTTGCAACAGCAGTTTTACTACACCCAATCTCACCAGCGATGACACTTTGAGAGAGACCTTGCTTTTACAGCTCGACAATTCTGCCACATTCAAACTCTATCACAGGAGATGCCAGTGGAAGATATTGACAACGCTAATGCTTGAACACATATGACTAAATTTCATTACGTGATTACCGATTAACGCTTCGTTTCAGTATGGTTTTAAACTTTTGACCAGTTAGTATTTAAGCTAATTTCATAGTGTTCACATTTTCCCTATTAAATACTAAAAAAGTTTTTTGTTATTTTGTCTTTACTTATTTTCATCTTTCGAAGCTCTACTCAAATAAGTGGTTGAGTCCAACAAAGCATAATGCATATTTTTTCTTTATGTTCATTGGTCATAAGATTTTGGCCAGCAGTGTATATTAGTTTTATTTGATTCATCTGTTTATGTAATACAGTTTTATCTTAATTTTTATTCAAGTGTTCGAAGGAAAGGTTTCATCTTTATTTATTTTCATGTTCATGAAATGAAAGATATTGTTATTGTATATCCAGTTACAGAAAACATTTAACGAAACAGAAGAATTATGCTGATGTCACGAATAGCAAAAACATTTCAATACAGAATGCATTATTACGGCCAATGACAGGCTCGTCTGAGAAAACCTAATCTGGTATCATTACTTCTTGAGAAATATTACTGGAAATTGTTTAACAATAACTTGAGGATGTTAAAATACTGGATTGTCATTTTGAAACTAACCAATAAAAATATCACCTTTCTAACCTCATAAATTATAAATTTGGATATTCTAACATCCCTTTACCACAAAAGCTAACATTCTGTTAGAATGGAACTATAATAACTTTGAGATTATATATTTGTACGGTAATAATTCTGTGGAAAAAGTTAAGAAATATACGGGATTATACGTGGTGGAATACAAGCCAAGCTAAAGTTAGGAACTAAAACTCTAAACGTTAAAAAATATACGGGATTATATCTGGTGGAATACAAGCCAAGCTAAAGTTAGGAACTAAAACTCCAAAAGTTAAGAAATATACGGGATTATATCTGGTGGAATACAAGCCAATCTAAACTTAGGAACTAATACTCCAAAAGTTAAGAAATATACGGGATTATATCTGGTGGAACTAAAAGTAACGAGAAATTTTCTTCCAATCTTGAAATTTTCTTGTGTCGGCATGGTCACAAACTTATGTAAGCTGGAACTGACTGTAAGTCAGATATCCACAGGGTAGATCTACAGTTGGAATTGACTGTAAGTCAGATACTCCACAGGATAGATCTACAGTTGGAATTGATTGTAAGTCAGGTACTCAACTACGTAGATATACAGCTGGAACTGACTGTAAGTCAGGTACTGCACAGGATAGATCTACAGTTGGAATTGATTGTAAGTCAGGTACTCAACTACGTAGATATACAGCTGGAACTTACTGTAAGTCAGGTACTTTACTAGGTAAATCTACAGCTGGAACTGACTGTAAGTCAGGTACTCCACTAGGTAGATGTACAGCTGGAACTGACTGTAAGTCAGGTACTCCACTAGGTAGATGTACAGCTGGAACTGACTGTAAGTCAGGTACTGCACAGGATAGATCTACAGTTGGAATTGATTGTAAGTCAGATATTCCACAGGGTAGATCTACAGTTGGAATTGATTGTAAGCCAGATACTCCACAGGGTAGATCTACAGTTGGAATTTATTGTAAGTCGTGATTATCGATTAACGCTTCGTTTCAGTATGGTTTTAAACTTTGACCAGCTAGTATTTAGGCTAATTTCATAGTGTTTACATTTTCCCTATTAAATACTAAAAAAGTTTTTTTTAGTACTAGGTAGATCTACAGCTGGAACTGACTGTAAGTCAGGTACTCCACTAGTGGAGATGTACTCCACTAGGTAGATATACAGCTGGAACTGACTGTAAGTCAGGTACTCCACTAGGTAGATCTACAGTTGGAACTGACTGTAAGTCAGGTACTCCACTAGGTAGATCTACAGCTGGAACTGACTGTAAGTCAGGTACTCAACTACGTAGATATACAGCTGGAACTGACTGTAAGTCAGGTACTCCACAGGATAGATCTACAGTTGGAATTGATTGTAAGTCAGGTACTCAACTACGTAGATATACAGCTGGAACTGACTGTAAGTCAGGTACTGCACAGGATAGATCTACAGTTGGAATTGATTGTAAGTCAGGTACTCCACTAGGTAGATCTACAGCTGGACCTGACTGTAAGTCAGGTACTTCACAGGATAGATCTACAGTTGGAATTGATTGTAAGTCAGGTACTCAACTACGTAGATATACAGCTGGAACTGACTGTAAGTCAGGTACTGCACAGGATAGATCTACAGTTGGAATTGATTGTAAGTCAGGTACTCAACTACGTAGATATACAGCTGGAACTGACTGTAAGTCAGGTACTCCACTAGGTAGATCTACAGCTGAAACTGATTGTAATTCTGATACTTTCTCACGTACGGATTTTCAGTTTTCATCTCGTTTATTATTATTACTATAATCTAATCACCGCTGAGGTTGGCCGAAAGTATTATAGACACGAAAGAGAAAACAATGTTCTTTGTTCTAACGACTGTTGGAAATGAGACCAAGGATAACAATTGGAGCTGGACTGGAGTGAAATATGACTTACCGGTCACAACACAACACCATTCACATGTTCCCTGACGCCCACTTAATTTCACTGTGTTGTAACGTAATTGAATGTATTGAAACTTTTTATCCTAGAACTTGTTCAGTGAACGCAAAGTGCGATTTGTCTTCATGGCTTGAGGTGAAAGATAACTTGTTTTTCTCCAGAGCATGTTTAATAACATAATTATTTTTATCAGTTACTAATAAAATCGACAATAATCTCGAAATTGAGCTCACTGTAAAAGAAATAAACAATTAGATAGTTTGTTTAGCCTAAAAAAAGAGTTACTTCATAAAATTAGTTATAGTAAATTAATTAATGCTGGTTTTTTTAATGGGTTATGTTTTCTCAGAGTCGCATAGCAGTACCTGACTAAGTCGGAGACTCCTGGGGTTTGATTTTTTGTTTAACTTTGACGTATTGCCAAAGAGAAGACAGAGTCACCAGTGGCCACCGCAATAAGACCTTTGTCCAGCCAACTGTACCAAATAATATTACTGTACGCAGTCTGTACAGCGGTGTTACTTCTGGATTTGCTGATACATTGGACCTCACAATGGTTGAGGGTTTTGAAAACTCTGTTATATTTGAGAATTGTTTCATGTATAGGACCTTCTAAGTCGTTATTATATTGTGATTGTTGGTCACGTTTTCGAAGTCCGTTTTAGAATTTCGTGCCACAGTACTCGTTTGTACTATATTATATACTTACCTTGGTAGTAAATAAACACACCAATATTATAAAGGGTTGTAGCAGCGAGATATAACACTATAATAACAGTACAGCTTACACTACGTTCGACTGAATACAACTATACTGACTTGTATAACACAATACTAACTTGTATAAAACAGCACTGATTTGTGTACAGCAATATTAACTTACATAATACAGTGCTGACATGTATACAATACAACAATACTAACTTGCATACAAGAATACTGACTTGTATAAAGCAATACTATCTTGTATAAAACAGTACTGACCTATATACAATACTAACTTATATAAAACAATACTACTTGCATACAACAATATTAACTTGTATACAACAGTTCTGACTTGTATACGACAATACTGACTTTATACAACAATCTGACTTGTATAGAACAGTAGTAACTCGTACACAACAATACTGACTTTATACAACAATACTAACTTGTATAGAACAGTAGTAACTCGTACACAACAATACTGACTTTATACAACAATACTAACTTGTATAGAACAGTAGTAACTCGTACACAACAATACTGACTTTATACAACAATACTAACTTGTATAGAACAGTAGTAACTCGTACACAACAATACTGACTTTATACAACAATACTAACTTGTATAGAACAGTAGTAACTTGTATACAACAATACTAACTTGTATACAACAATACTATCTTGTATACAACAATACTATATTGTATACAACAATGCTAACTTGTACATAACAATACTAACTTATATACTTCATTACTGACTCGTACCCCTTACGTTCTGAGAAAAATACATTTCTTTCTGCTGGTAGATACTGTTATAATTAACAAGTTAGGCCTGGAAAGCCTATTTCAGGAATAAATACGGCTTTGTTGGCCAGTGAACTAAGAAGAGGTTTGAGAATGCTGGGCACTAGTTGACAGTGCCCAAATTCCAAGTTAATGTGTTTAGAAAGTCGGACTAGAAAACCATGATTGATATCATACTAAAACGCCAAAAGTTTCCCGCGTGCGTGTACCTGAGCCCTGAATTTTTTTACGAACCTCAAGACGCCTCTGACATCATGCACGTGTGTGTGTCCACTAATGTTTCCACAGTTGTTATTGGGTAGATAGTCTAAACAGTCTTAACTCTATTTTTATTTGTATTTAAATGAACAGTACACAAAACGTGTTGAAATATAGCCTCGTGTGCCTTATGAAGAATATACCGTACAGACATAAAATAATGCATCGAAAAGTTTATAATTAAAAGAACACATTAAATTAATTTTACTCACCACAGTGCAGTCTTTATCCATAAGTTCATCCTTATTCAATGATTAATGAACCACTTCAGGTCTGGATAAATTCACGAGAGTTTAAAAACTCTGGTTGATTTGTCTATTCTCAATAAACTAGCAACTTTCCTTCCCTTCTACCAAAGACAGGACATTAACTGCACGCTCGACTTCTCCGTATAACTCCCCTGGTGGTATCGTGTGCTAGAAAGTAAAACCCTATCTTGTTGAATCGCCGGGTTTAATTTCGTGTAACAAATCTGGCACTCTCTCCTTAGTTGTATTTAAAGTGACGTTCTGGGACTGAGCCCTGTGGTACCTTTTATTGTTGTTGTTGATGAGATAACGATTTTCTTCTTCGTCGAGTCTGTTTCTGACGTTTGAAAATTCAAAGTGATTCATCTAAATCGGTTTTTCTTTGTTGAACTGTGCCTGGTGTGACGAGGGTGGACCCAGAAGTATGTTAACCAATCAAATCAACTTAATGTTCATATATCTTTTGCTTTTTTATTATTTTTCCAATCAGTTTATTTATATACAACTCGGCACGAAGTAGTGTACAAAAAATAAATCAGGGGACACTCGCCACCATGAGGGTAAAAATAGAAGTGACTTCATTAAGTTTTTAGGAAGAGTGAACCAGTGTGGTACACTTAAAACACTAGTTCAATCAATATACTGTAGACCTCAAACACTAGTTTAATCAATGAGGTGCACTTGAAACACTAGTTTAATCAATGTGTGGTACACTTAAAACACCAGTTCAATCAATGAGGTACACTTGAAACACTAGTATAATCAATGTGTGATACAATTGAAACACTAGTTTAATCAATGAGGTACACTTGAAACACTAGTTCAATCAATGAGGTACAACTTGAAACACTAGTTCAATCAATGAGGTACACTTGAAACACTAGTTTAATCAATGTGTGATACAATTGAAACACCAGTTCAATCAATGAGGTACACTTGAAACACTAGTTTAATCAATGTGTGATACAATTGAAACACTAGTTTAATCAATGAGGTACACTTGAAACACTAGTTTAATCAATGTGTGATACAATTGAAACACCAGTTCAATCAATGAGGTACACTTGAAACACTAGTTTAATCAATGTGTGATACAATTGAAACACTAGTTTAATCAATGAGGTACACTTGAAACACTAGTTCAATCAATGAGGTACACTTGAAACACTAGTTTAATCAATGTGTGATACAATTGAAACACCAGTTCAATCAATGAGGTACACTTGAAACACTAGTTTAATCAATGTGTGATACAATTGAAACACCAGTGATGTCGAGAAAACCCACTTGTTGAGAAATATATATGCACAAACGGCTCGTTTGGGTTGAGAAAATAGTTTACATAGAAGAGCCTGACGATGACCGAAGAAGGTCGAAACGTTGTTTGCTCTTCTATGCAAAATATTTTCTCAACCCAAACGAGCCGTTTTTGCATATATAATTGAAACACCAGTTCAATCAGTGTATGGTACACTTGAAACACTAGTTCAATCAGTGTGTGGTACACTTGAAACACTAGTTCAATCAATATACTGTATACCTGAAACACTAGTTCAATCAATGTATAGTACACTTGAATCACCAGTTCAATCAATGTATGGTACACTTGAAACACTAGTTCAATCAATATGTGGTACACTTGAAACACCAGTTTAATCAATGAGGTACACTTGAAACACCAGTTTAATCAATGAGGTACACTCGAAACACTAGTTCAATCAATATGTGGTACACTTGAAACACCAGTTTAATCAATGAGGTACACTTGAAACACTAGTTTAAACAAGTATGACGTTTAGATCGTTCACAATTCGAACTTTGACCTACAATTACAGATATTTTCTTCATGAAGTAGTAACAGTAAGTTTTATTAACTTCAATATTATTGTGTTTCCAATCTTGAAATACACGTTATCATGATAAGTTGAGCGGTTTGTGTACAATGTCCACATTCTTATTGAACTAATTACTCTTACCAGGAAAAGGACCAACGCCTCTCTCAAGATCTTAGAAACCATAATATTATATTTCATATGGCAGGAGTTACACAGCATACACCGTGTATCCAGATTGTGACCCATCCTGTACCCAGATTGTGACCCATCCTGTATCCAGATTGTGACCCATCCTGCAATATAAGGAGCACTAGGATGTCCTCACCCTCTATCACAGTGTTCATGTTTTCATGTTACAGAAACTAGGAAATTCCCATCCTGGGTTTTAGGTTTTATATTAGGTAGCATAGGAAATCTCTATTTCATGTTACAAAACTAGGAAATCCCGTATGGCATCATATATTATATTAGGGATAGTAGAAAATCCTCATGTTGTATCATAGAGTTTATGTTACAGTGAATAAGAAATCCCCATCTTGCATCATAGGGCTTATGTTACAATTAATATGAAATCCATATGATGCAAGATAGGGATTTCATATTAACTGTAACATTAATACTTAATATGAAATCCCCATCTTGCATCATATGGTTTATGTTATACTTAATATGAACTCCCCATCTTGCATCATATGGTTTATGTTATACTTAATAGGAAATCCCCATCTTGCATCATAAGGTTTATGTTAAAGTTTTGTTTGTTTATGTTTTTTTTTAATTTCGCGCAAAGCTACACGAGGGCTATCTGCGCTAGTCGTTCCTAATTTAGTAGTGTAAGACTAGAGGGAAGGCAACTAGTCATCACCACTCACTCACCCACGACCCTCGGATTGCGAGTCGAACGCCTTAACACACTTAGCCATGCCGGGTCTATGTGACAGTTAATAGGAAATCCTCATTTTGCATCGTATGGCTTACGTTAGGGACACAAGGAAATCTCTGTCATTTTTCTTAATGTTAAATGTACATTAGAGAAACAAGACACTTTTCATTCTGATTTAATATACTTTAGGAAGAATCAAAACTCTTATCCCTAATCATTCTTTGATCTATGTTATGGAACTAAAGGTTCTTCTATATTAGGGACGACAGAGAAGTTTGATCGTCTTTCTTAGAGTTTTCTCTGTTAGAAGCGCTAAAAATCCCACTACGCGTCGTAAAGTTTAATCTAATTCATTACACTGAAAACAAATCTTCATCCTGCATACATCAGCGTAATTTACATTTGCACGTTAGGTGTCGCCGAGAGACACCTAACTACAGGAGGAGTCAGCTCCAAGGTATAGAAACCTCTGTCCTTCTTAATGTTGGCTGTATCAGTGTATTGTTAACATATCTGTACCACATCTATAGAACACACATCAAGTTTTATCGGCCACGTTATCTCGATACAACCCAACATTAAGTTCGCCTGTGAACAGGAAAAACACAAACCAAATAGCATTTCTTAGCCTCAAGATCACTAGAACTGATACACAATTCAAAACAGAAATACACAGAAAAATCACCCATACTGGACTATACATTCCTTGGGACTCAGAACATGAAACAAAAGAAAAACTCAACATATTAAGAAACCAAATAAACACAACCATAAAACTATGTTCACCTGATAAAATTAACAATGAAATCAACAAAACAAAACAACACTTCATCAACATCAGCAAATCTCCTCAAAAAACCATGGAAAAAATTATACACACACACCTAGACCAACAAGGAACAAACAACAATAAATCCCAAGATACAACAAACCACAAAGCCTTAAACTGTTGTATACTATATGTTCCAAACATCAGTGGAAAAATAACCAACATTTGGAAAAACTTATAACAAAACACAACAATCCAGTAAACACCAAATTTATTCAAAAATCAGGTACAAAACTAAAGTCCATACTATGTAAAAACTACACTGACAAACACAACACCAACATAATTCATAAAATACGATGCAACAACTGCCACGACTTCTACAATGGAGAAACCAAATAGAAAAATGGAAATCAGACTCAAAGAACAAAAAACAACAACACCTTCACACGTTTTTGAACACTGCAAATCAAATAAACACAACATAACTATAGAAAACACTCAGATATTAAGTAGTGAAACAAATATAAACAAACACAAAATCAAAGAAGATCTACTTATACAGCAACTAAAACCAAAATTAAACCAATATAAAGGAACACCTTAATACTTATACTAATTAATAACCTAACATCTAACTGCAATGCCACCTACAGGCCCGTACCCGAATACACTCTCGTCCCAATGACATGTGCCCGGCAACGGTCAGTTGCAAACTCTCTCTTTGTTAACCTGAAGATGACCTAAGAAGGTTGTAATACTGTTCTCTACTTTATTTTAACAAAAGTGTTAATAACCATACCAGCCATCTTGAGATACAGTATTAGTTCAAGTTGGATCCTTGTCATCACGAAATGAGCAGTGTTGAACAAGACGAGTATATAGGTAAAGTCAGCTTCACAGGGGTACTGGTTCTATGTCTTCCGTCAACCAAGTTCAGGTTAATAACCTATGTGTTCACCATTTCTAGTTGCTTAAGGTCTTGGGCTTTGTGTTGGCATCCTTTTCTCAAGACAGCTCGTTTTCAAGACCGTGTTTCCCACTAAAATAAACTAACATGACCTGATTCAGGTTTTGGAAAAATATCCAGGTTAAATTTAAACTACCTTTATGTTATGTTTAAACAAACGTAACATCTAAAACCAGGTTTATTACTACAAACGATTAAAAATGTGATAAAAAAACAACAGATTTTACAACTTTTCAGTTCATCAAGGAACATAAGAAATATATCTCTGAAATAAGCCAATGTCCCAAGGGCATTAATTTATGACAGATGGTAAGATGGATGTGTAACACGAAGCAGGTTGTTTACTTACTAAACGTTATATGTTTCTCGGCCTATTATCAATAATACCTAGAAACACATATCTTAAAATACTTCCTTAGATTTGTGAAGAATTAATATTAAAAGGTATTTCTACGTGTTTTTGTTTCAGTCCACTTACAGTTTCGTGATTTAAATATTACGTAGTTTGATATTTCAACATGGCCTGGCAAGGCCAGGTGGTTTTACCTTAATTAAATCTAGGAGATTTACATGTGATGTTTCTGTAAAATAAATAAGTTGATTTTCTGTAAACTTGTTACATATGTATATGTATGTATTAGGTTTATTTCTTATCTTGGATTAGTGTAATTAAAAAAAAAAGGACGCTCCACTCATAATCTGATGGTCGCAAGTTCGAATCCCGTTACACCAAACATGCTCGCTCTTTTAGCCGTGAAGGCGTTATAACATTTGGGGCTATCTGCACTAGCCGTCCCTAATTTAGCAGTGTAAGACTAGAGGGAAGATAGCTAGTCATCACCACCCACCGCCAACTCTTGGGCTACTCTTTTACCAACGAATAGTGAGATTGACCGTCACATTATAACGCCCCCACGGCTGAAAGGGCGAGCATGTTTGGCGCGACGGGGATGCAAACCCGCGACCCTCAGATTACGAGTCGCAAGCCTTAACACGCTTGGCCATGCCGGGCCCATTTGGTTTATATACAGTGCCTTGCAAAAGTGTTCACCCCTACCAATAATGCAACGTTTTGAAAACATTTAAAAATTTGAAGAGTTTGGTTTTAATTAACTTGTTTCTATGCAGACTCTAATGATCAAACTTGACTCTGTTATATGTAAAGGAGGGTGAATTTCAACAAAACCTGTAAAAAAAGAATATAAATTGAAATTCGATGATTAATCAAGTATTCAGCCCCCTAATTCAGTACTTAGTGGAAACAGCAATTACTGCTGTGAGTTAACCTGAATAAGTGTCTATCAGTTTCACACAATGAGATGGTGTAATTTTTGTTCATTCTTCCTGAAAAAAATGTTCTAGTTTTAACTTCTTTGGAAATCGTTAACGAACTGTAATATTCAAGTCTCACCAAAATTTTCCATTGGATTCAAGTCAGAACATTGATCGAACCACTCCAAGACATTTACTGTCTTCTTTCGAAACCACTTCTGTATGGATTTGACCTTGTGCTTCGGGTCACTACCTTGCTGAAATGTTAAATATCAAATCAGTTTTAGATTTATGGTTGATTCAAGCAGATTGTGTTCTGGAATCAACCTGTACATTGAACCATCCACCTTCCCCTTTTGGCAATGCTTTGAATTTAGAACAAAAGACTCAATTTTTGTCTCATCTGACCACAAATCCCTCTACTACATGTCTACGGTATCACCCATACGCTTTGTTGTAAACTCCATACGAGATTTAAGATGATTCTTTTTCAGTAATGGCTTCTCTGTTGCCACTCATCCATACAGACCAGCTTTGTGTAGGGACCAGGATATTGTTGATGTATGAACATTGACTCCCATCTCAGACATGAAACTTTGCAAGTTTTTCAAAGTCACTGTTAGCTTCACGGTTGCAACCATAACTAATCTCCTGCTCACCCAGCTGCTTAGTTTGCGAGGAAGTTTGCTGACGTGGGATGGTTGGATGGTATGAACCACATTCCATTTCTTAATGATGGACTTCACCTAACCAAAGAGATAATCAACGAATTTGACGTTCTCTTGTAACCTTCTTCTGATATCTGCTTCTCTGCCACTGTATCCATGATTTGTTGGGGAAGTTCCTTAGTCTTCACGATCGGTTTGTTGTACCACTGTGTGAGATGTCACTTGAACAAATCTATCTACTCTGAAGTTAAGTTAAACCGTTTTAATCACACTCAAACAGAGACCATTACACTAACTGAGTGACCTTTCAAACAAATATTTTACACCATAACTGATCTAGGACTGATCTAACTCTGATATAGAACTATATATACAATTGAGAAAATTCTAATTTTCTTTAAAAATTTACACAATATTACCAATGTTTAGCTCAGTTTAGATTCTTTATATTCTAAATACAAATTCCCATTAGAAAGTTTCATGAATGCAAGATTAGACGATAAAAGAAACTTTGAAGATGGGTGATCACTTTAGTAAGACACTGTATTTGGATTTCTAGAAGAGAATTTAACTTATACTGACCTCTAGAGATAACACCTGATTCCTTATTTCTATCTATCAAATATATCTACTGCCTTTATTTGTAAAAAAGTTATTGTCACGTTTTTGAACACTGATCCAGAAATAATCTTGTTTCTGGGATATTGGTTGTTCTGTCACATGTGTGGTTTAATTATGAATCTAGAGTTTCTTACAATAAACAAACGAAACATGACGTTTATCCACGTTTTCAGAAATCGCGTTTTTAAGGAACATTTAAATGTACACTCTAGCAAATCTGTGGATGTACCCACGCTGTTATTAAGAGCACTGTAACTAACACAAGTCACAGTGTGTTTCATAAGTAGTTTAGAAAAGTGTTTCTCGAAACCAGTGAAATTGACACGAATCTCAACGGAAACTTGGCTATTCGGGTAACATTTTAACATAAGAATTTTTCAGGATATATAACATTTTGATATACCCTTCATCATAACATAAACATATACCCTCATCGAGAAGAACGTTACAACTACATATCACCAAACGTCGGTGAAACTAAACTTCACGAACAATCACGAAATTTACAACGTTCGTCTAAAAACCTTTCGTGAATCCTGCCCTTTCTTCACCTGAACCTCTTCCTGATAGCATAAGTTGCATTTATACTATCAGCCAATAACCTTATTGAAGTCCGTAACAACTGGTACAGTAACGTTCATATCGTTAAAAAAAAAATGGACAAAAATATAGTCACTCGTCCAAGATGACAGCCTGCATTTGTCAACGATCCCAGAAGGCACTACACGTGTCATTGAATTCGAAAGATCGGTTAGAACTTTGCTCTAACGGGCTATTTATGAAACGTGCTTATATCTAAACATATTTTCATTCATTTTAAGGACACTGCAGCGAATAGACACCGGTTTTAAATACAGCGTCACTCAAGAAAACAAACCTTGGCAACACGTGCGTTCAAATCGCCACTTGATTTCACGTTTTCCACGTGAATGTTTAGTTGTAAAAAGCAACGTGCTTCAAGCTTAAACTCAAATAATCACAATTCAGTCTCGAACTCAGTGGACTTAATAATTATATAAAGTTATTACAAAAACGTAACTGAAAAATTTCATCCACTAACCCCATCATTAAACCTACATTAACCGACAATCGGTTTGAAAACAAACCCCTCATGCAAGGAATTAAAAGAGAAAGGTTGTCACCAGATAAAACGTTATTTACTTTTCCCCTGTATTTTCTTATAACCAACCCACATCGAGCTATCTGCTGTGCTCACTGAGGGGAATCAAACCGCTGATTTTAAGCATTGTAAATTCTAAGACCGCTGTCTCACCGACTACACGTTAACCCTAACTCAGTGTTATAATGGTGATTAAAAACGTATTTTTAAAACTGACTTTTAATGTTTTTGATAAACACATGGATATGCCGCTACCACCACGGGCTCGGCATGGCCAAGTGGTTAAGGCACTCAATTCGTAATTCGAGGGCCGCGGGTTCGAATCCCCCTCACACCACTCATGCTCACCCTTTCAGCCGTGAGAGCGTTATAAAGTTACGGTCAATCCCACTATTCGTTGGTAAAAGAGTAGCCCAAGAGCTGGCGGTGGGTGGCGATGACTAGCTGCCTACCCTCTAGCCTTACTCTGCTAAATTAGGGACGGCTAGCGAAGATAGCCCTCGTGTAGCTTTGCGCCAAATCCAGAAATAAACAAACAAACAAATCCACAAACAGGGGGTGTTTTACGCTTCTTTAATAATAAATAACAGGAAAACTGAACATTTTCTTTTGACAAACTTTGCGACAATCCACGAAATAATTTAGCATTCAGTTGATTTGTGACATAAGTAATAACTTAACGATCAGTTTATTAACATAATTTGTAACCAGATCTTGTGTCGTCCATCTAACTATTTTATAAACAAATATGATCCTGTGTCGTCCATCTAACTATTTTATAAACAAATATGATCTTGTGTCGTCCATCTAACTATTTTATAAACAAATATGATCTTGTGTCGTCCATCTAACTATTTTATAAACAAATATGATCCTGTGTCGTCCATCTAACTATTTTATAAACAAATATGATCCTGTGTCGTCCATCTAACTATTTTATAAACAAATATGATACTGTGTCGTCCATCTAACTATTTTATAAACAAATATGATCTTGTGTCGTCCAACTAACTATTTTATAAACAAATATGATCTTGTGTCGTCCATCCAACTATTTTATAAACAAATATGATCCTGTGTCGTCCATCTAACTATTTTATAAACAAATATGATCCTGTGTCGTCCATCTAACTATTTTATAAACAAATATGATCTTGTGTCGTCCAACTAACTATTTTATAAACAAATATGATCTTGCGTCGTCCATCTAACTATTTTATAAACAAATATGATCTTGCGTCGTCCATCTAACTATTTTATAAACAAATATGATCTTGCGTCGTCCATCTAACTATTTTATAAACAAATATGATTTCACAATGACCAGTTTAACTACATGAAGCGTAAAAAATAAGATTTTAAATCCAAAAATATACAGAAAATATTACATATTGTTTTCATATTAATACATTCCATTACTATTATCAACTATTGTTCATTTTACCTCCAATAGGTTTATAAAAGTGATTTGAATGTGAAATAAATCTACTCCAGAAAAATAAACACTGATAATAATATTAAAATGAAAATAAAAACCTAATTTTAGAAAATGTCTTCTCAAAAATACATTTATTTGTAATTTGATTTGTTTACGTTTCAAGCTTTTAAGTAATTTAATTTGTGAAATATTTTAGAAAATCTGATTTACTATCAATAGGAAATAAGCCAGTTTTTTTTAAAGTAATAAATCTGTTTGTCTCATCATTTAGGAAATCATGTTTTTGTTTCTTTACTTTCAAGTAATTTATTCAGTTTTGTTTTGTTTTGTTTTATGATCACCAAGTTAGAGGCCTGGCATGGCCGAGCGCGTAAGGCGTGCGACTTGTAATTCGAGGGTCGCGGGTTCGCGCCCGCGTCGCGCTAAACATGCTCGCCCTCCCAGCCGTGGGGGCGTTATAATGTGACGGTCAATCCCATTTTTCGTTGGTAAAAGAGTAGCCCAAGAGTTGGCGGTGGGTGGTGATGACTAGCTCCCTTCCTTCTAGTCTTACACTGCTAAATTAGGGACGGCTAGCACAGATAGCCCTCGAGTAGCTTTGTGCGAAATTCCAAAAAACAAACAAAACAAAACCAAGTGAGAATGTTCCGAAGTGTGTTGGGAAACCAGTCGAATATTCTGGTGTTATGTCGTTTGTTTACCGGTAACGCAATGTATTGTTAAGAAACGACACCGTGTGCTATGGTGAATTCTGCTGTCATTTAAAACGTAACACAAGAGAGGTTTCCAAAAAACGGCCTTGTAGTGAGTAATGACTTCTGTGTCTCTACACATAATCCTGAACGAAGCGTTAACACTTCACGAAAACACGAAATCAAAGCTTTTGAATAATAATAAAGGCTGAAACACTCGATCAAAGGATAGAAATATAGGTCAACCTTGAAAGCAATGAATCACGAAAAGCACGTCCGAGGAATATCTTGACTCTACCAGTTGAAGCCAAATGGTTACATGTTTTAGTAGCGACAAACACCGCAAACTGACACCGAGAGTCGGAAAGTGACAAATATTTTAATTATAGAGTGTATTTCAACTTAGTAACCACTTTTTATGTTTATATTCTTATTCACTGAGCCATAGATGTGTCAGTGACGAATTAAAAAAACTTCATGATTTATTAGAATAAAATTATTAATTAAATTTTAAATTATTGACATGTTTAAAAAACGACTGTTTCTAATTTAACGATTAGCTAAGTTCATAGAACTACCTGTTTCTCTTTTAACTGACTTTTAATGTTTTTCCATAAATAGACAGCTATGCCTCCCCTACCATGGGCCCCGGCATGGCCAGATGGTTAAGGCATTCGACTCGTAATCCGACGGTCGTAAGTTCGAATCCCGGTCGCACCAAACATGTTCTCCCTTTCAACCGTGGGTGGGATTATAATATGGTGATGACTAGTTTCCTTCCCTCTATTCTTAGGCTGCAAAATTAGGAACGGCTAGCCCAGATAGCCCTCGTGTAGCTTTGGGCGAAATTCAAAACCAAACTTCCTTTCACGTGATACAATTCTAAATATTCATGTTATTTAACTCTAATAATCACGTATTTCATTCAGGTTAGTTCAGGCTAGTTTTAATTCTGAATGTATATGTTCTACAGACTATTATTCTATCAGTTTTACTTAGAACGTTTTAAGTTTAATACCCTATCAATGTTACATCATTCAACCATTATGCCAACCCAGTATGACAAGTTTGAAAGATGTTGTTCTTGACCAATATTTATATCAAGAAACGTAAATATAGTCATTTATTTACCTCAAACAAAATAGCTAACAAAACACCAATATAACATACACAGTATTATGTAACACTAGCCTAAACCGTGGGCCTTCTCAAAGAGTTCTTAGAACTAAAATGAAAATGATCGAAGTGAATTAGTGGTAACTAGAGACTTTTGAAAACATAAATTGGTTAGAAGTGTAAAAAGTGTTTAGTAAGTTTCTGGATTATTTAATTGTTCAAAAATTGACATTTATTTATTTGTTTAGAAAGCCCCCCTTGTCTTTTCTTTACGACGACAGTTGTTTAATTAAAAAGATCCCCCCCAGTAATACAGTAGTATGTCTGCGGACTTACAATGCTAAAAATCGGGTTTCGATACCCGAGGTAAGCAGAACACAAAAAGTCTTTCGTGTTGCTTTGTGTTTAACTTCAAACAAACAAAAGAAACCCAAGTCATATTTAAACCTTATTCAGTTTTTAGTTAAATGTTGGATTCACCAAACGAACTCATATTTTAACTTAAAGTTGCAGTAGAATCTTGAAAAAGATGGGCAGAGTACAGATAGCCCATTGTGTAGCTTTGTGCTTGATTCAAAACAACGGCATAATTAAGTGTACTGAGTGTTATTTCTGAGACTATCGTCAGCTTCAATTTTAGGACCTTCATCACTGATGGTGTTTACCGTTTCACTAAATTTCATTTCCTTAGGCTCTTGAAGTATTTATAAAGCTGGAAGTTCATTGTTTCTTGTTCCTAATCACGTGGTTAGACTTACGTGACAGTTTTAGAATTTCCCAAAATGGTTGTGTGCAAAGTGCTAAGGTCGTCACCACAAGAAAGTACAAATTAGAAAAGCTGCAATCTTATAAATAACTCATCAGGGCTGTCACTATGTAAACAGATAAACTATCGAGGCTTGAACCATACAGATAAAGTGCAAAAACTGCTACCACATAAACGGACAATGTATCGAGACTGCCATGAAATAAATAAGGTATTGGGGATGTCATCATAAAAATAAATAAACTGCCAATATAATCACCATACAAAGAGACAAACTATCAAGGTTGTCACAATACAAAATGATAAATTACGGAGTATATAACCATAAAAAAGATAAACTATGAAGGCTGCCACCATACAAAAAAAGATAAAGCGTCAATTCTGTTATCATATAAAGGGATAAAGTGTGAAGGTTGCCACCACGTAAAGTGATAAACTATAAAGGCTGCCACCATACAAAAAGATAAAGCGTCAATTCTGTCATTAGGTAAAAGGATAAAGTGGGAAGGTTGCCACCATACAAAAAAGATAAAGCGTCAATACTGTTATTAGGTAAAAGGATAAAGTGTGAATGTTGCCACCATGTAAAACGATAAACTATGAAGGCTGCCACCATACAAAAAAGATAAAGTGTCCATTCTGTTGTCGTATAAAGGGATAAAGTGTGAATGTTGCCACCATGTAAAATGATAAAGTATGATGTTTGTCACCATGTAAAATGATAAACTATGAAGGCTGCCACCATACAAAAGATAAAGCGTCCATTCTGTTGTCGTATAAAGGGATAAAGTGTGAATGTTGCCACCATGTAAAATGATGAACTATAAAGGCTGCCACCATACAAAAAAGATAAAGCGTCCATTCTGTTATTATGTAAAATGATAAACTATAAAGGCTGCCACCATACAAAAAAGATAAAGCGTCCATTTTATTTTCATATAAAGGGATAAAGTGTGAAGGTTGCCACCATGTAAAAGGATAAAGTAAGGAACGGAGTGAAAACTGTAGCATTGAATTTGCTGTTAAATGCCAGTTAAATTTGAAATGTAAACCACATTATGTCTGTCAGCTGGCATTCTAGAGCTTAGGCCATGAATTGTTTTCTTTACTACAAGAATACCCTCCAAAACTGTTCACCAACAAAGGTAAAACATCCCTCAAAAACCATAATATCTTTACCACTTCCACATTTACAACTTACTGAGAAAACAACAACAAAAACACTTACACATCTATGACCTACTGAGAAAAACAACAACAAAGTATACAAGACTCTGTTTGATCTCACTACCCACGCAAATGGGCTGAGTGCTCAACATTACTCAGAAACACGTCAATTTGACGAATTATTGGTATTAATGTGAACATGAATTTAAAGGCACGTAACGAATGGAAATTAAAATCCAGACTATATAAAGATGTGAACTATCTAAACCGAAAAGGTCGCCTTCTACTGAGACATCACAAATACACTAAAAGTTAAGAATGACACCAGGTAAGAGCCATCATTAAGTAAAGAATGACACCAGGTAAGAGTCATCATTAAGTAAAGAATGACACCAGGTAAGAGCCATCATTAAGTAAAGAATGACACCAGGTAAGAGTCATCATTAAGATCGATGAAGAAAGATTGCGTTGGTAGAAATTGGCTCCAAGTGTTTGGCCCTGCATAGCCAAGCGTGTTAAGGTGTTCGACTCGTAACCCGAAAGTCGCGGGTTCGAATCCCCGTCGCACCAAACATGCTCGCCTTTAAGCCGTGTGGGTGTTAAAATGGGACGGTCAATCCCACTATTCATTGATACAAGAGTAGCCCAAGAGCTGGCGGGGGTAATGATGACTAGCTGCTTTAGATGGGGAGGAATAACAATACATTTACGAGCCATACTGACCACTAGAACAAGAGTTCTCTATCCCTCTTTAGATGGGGAGGAATAACAATACATTTACCAGCCATACTGACCACTAGAACAAGAGTTCTCTATCCCTCTTTAGATGGGGAGGAATAACAATACATTTACCAACCATACTGACCACTAGAACAAGAGTTCTCTATCCCTCTTTAGATGGGGAGGAATAACAATACATTTACCAACCATACTGACCACTAGAACAAGAGTTCTCTATCCCTCTTTAGATGGGGAGGAATAACAATACATTTACCAGCCATACTGACCACTAGAACAAGAGTTCTCTATCCCTCTTTAGATGGGGAGGAATAACAACACATTTACCAGCCATACTGACCACTAGAACAAGAGTTCTCTATCCCTCTTTAGATGGGGAGGAATAACAATACATTTACCAGCCATACTGACCACTAAAACATCAGTTCTCTATCCCTCTTTAGATGGGGAGGAATAACAATACATTTACGAGCCATACTGACCACTAGAACAAGAGTTCTCTATCCCTCTTTAGATGGGGAGGAATAACAATACATTTACCAGCCATACTGACCACTAGAACAAGAGTTCTCTATCCCTCTTTAGATGGGGAGGAATAACAATACATTTACCAGCCATACTGACCACTAGAACAAGAGTTCTCTATCCCTCTTTAGATGGGGAGGAATAACAATACATTTACCAACCATACTGACCACTAGAACAAGAGTTCTCTATCCCTCTTTAGATGGGGAGGAATAACAATACATTTACCAGCCATACTGACCACTAGAACAAGAGTTCTCTATCCCTCTTTAGATGGGGAGGAATAACAATACATTTACCAACCATACTGACCACTAGAACAAGAGTTCTCTATCCCTCTTTAGATGGGGAGGAATAACAATACATTTACCAACCATACTGACCACTAGAACAAGAGTTCTCTATCCCTCTTTAGCTGGGGAGGAATAACAATACATTTACCAGCCATACTGACCACTAAAACATCAGTTCTCTATCCCTCTTTAGATGGGGAGGAATAACAATACATTTACCAACCATACTGACCACTAGAACAAGAGTTCTCTATCCCTCTTTAGATGGGAGGAATAACAATACATTTACCAACCATACTGACCACTAGAACAAGAGTTCTCTATCCCTCTTTAGCTGGGGAGGAATAACAATACATTTACCAGCCATACTGACCACTAAAACATCAGTTCTCTATCCCTCTTTAGATGGGGAGGAATAACAATACATTTACCAACCATACTGACCACTAGAACAAGAGTTCTCATCCCTCTTTAGATGGGGAGGAATAACAATACATTTACCAGCCATACTGACCACTAGAACAAGAGTTCTCTATCCCTCTTTAGATGGGGAAAAATAACAATACATTTACCAACCATACTGACCACTAGAACAAGAGTTCTCTATCCCTCTTTAGATGGGAGGAATAACAATACATTTACCAGCCATACTGACCACTAGAACAAGAGTTCTCTATCCCTCTTTAGATGGGGAGGAATAACAATACATTTACCAACCATACTGACCACTAGAACAAGAGTTCTCTATCCCTCTTTAGATGGGAGGAATAACAATACATTTACCAACCATACTGACCACTAGAACAAGAGTTCTCTATCCCTCTTTAGATGGGGAGGAATAACAATACATTTACCAGCCATACTGACCACTAGAACAAGAGTTCTCTATCCCTCTTTAGATGGGGAGGAATAACAACACATTTACCAGCCATACTGACCACTAGAACAAGAGTTCTCTATCCCTCTTTAGATGGGGAGGAATAAATACATTTACCAACCATACTGACCACTAGAACAAGAGTTCTCTATCCCTCTTTAGATGGGGAGGAATAACAATTTTACGAGCCATACTGACCACTAGAACAAAGAGTTCTCTATCCTTCTTTAGATGGGGAGGAATAACAACACATTTACGAGCCATACTGACCACTAGAACAAGAGTTCTCTATCCCTCTTTAGATGGGGAGGAATAACAACACATTTACCAACCATACTGACTACTAGAACAACAGTTCTCTATCCCTCTTTAGATGGGGAGGAATAACAACACATTTACCAACCATACTGACCACTAGAACAAGAGTTCTCTATCCTTCTTTAGATGGGGAGGAATAACAACACATTTACGAGCCATACTGACCACTAGAACAAGAGTTCTCTATCCTTCTTTAGCTGGGGAGGAATAACAATACATTTACCAACCATACTGACCACTAGAACAAGAGTTCTCTATCCTTTTAGATGGGAGGAATAACAACACATTTACCAACCATACTGACCACTAGAACAAGAGTTCTCTATCCCTCTTTAGATGGGGAGGAATAACAATACATTTACCAACCATACTGACCACTAGAACAAGAGTTCTCTATCCCTCTTTAGATGGGGAGGAATAACAATACATTTACCAACCATACTGACCACTAGAACAAGAGTTCTCTATCCCTCTTTAGATGGGGAGGAATAACAATACATTTACCAACCATACTGACCACTAGAACAAGAGTTCTCTATCCCTCTTTAGATGGGGAGGAATAACAATACATTTACCAACCATACTGACCACTAGAACAAGAGTTCTCTATCCCTCTTTAGATGGGGAGGAATAACAATACATTTACCAACCATACTGACCACTAGAACAAGAGTTCTCTATCCCTCTTTAGATGGGAGGAATAACAATACATTTACCAACCATACTGACCACTAGAACAAGAGTTCTCTATCCCTCTTTAGATGGGAGGAATAACAATACATTTACCAACCATACTGACCACTAGAACAATAGTTCTCTATCCCTCTTTAGATGGGAAGGAATAACAATACAAGTAACATATTTTTAACAAATCACCTAAAAGAACCAAGAACAGAAACCGTTCAACGATATTAATAATTCTGTAAGTAAACTCGACTATCAGTAGAAATTAGCTCAATAACTTGAAAAGAAATACTTTTATTTATTGTTTCTCTGTGTGTGTGATAAAGCCACATCGGGCTACCTGCTGTGTCTACCGAGGAGAATCAAACCCTGATTTTAATGTTTTAAATCCGAAGACTTACTGCTGTCTCAGCGGGGGACATTATTTTTACTTATGTTTTTACAGAATACACAGTGACTCAGCAGCTTCTAGAAAGATATCTTCTCGTTTCATAACTTTCAACTACGTACGTTGCTCGAATCAAGTTGTTCCAAGTGCTTCACACGTTTAGTCCACATAAATGGCAAAGTCCGCGAGCAAATTGTTAAAAAAGGAAAAACGGTTTTTGACTTAGAATAACGTCCTACTAAAAGGCGAACCGTCGCTTAATATTAAACAGAGACGCTTTTCGCTCTGAAGCAAAATGAACACGTCCCTAATCAGTGTTGACGTCTATTTGATAGTGAAATAAATCAGACATTTCTGACTTGTATAAATATTATCAAACGTCGGCTCTTCGATTAATCATGTATTACTACGTAAAAGAGAAAATTATGAATATATAAGTTTAGAAATTTTATGTGTAAGATAGTTTGTCTGTTCCGAATTTTTTGCGTTCAGCAAAAACAGGGTTTATGACCTCTAGTTCTGAGCAAATACTGGAAATAGACAACAACAGTCACACCTCGCGCCACCTATTGGGCTACTAAAATGAAATTAGTGAGATTCGATCATTATTCTCACAACTCAACTCGCAGCCCCAAAGTTAGGGGCGCAATTTTACGATAACTGGTCGCGAACTATGAGCCTTCGGTTCAACAATTTAGCGATAATTCCAGGCCATGTATAAACCAGCCATCCGACGCGTTTTATTAGTAGTTTTAAAACAAAGTTGCATTTGACTTAGTTTACTTTATTCGCCGACACAGGTGTTGATGGATTAGAAAACGTTGACTTTCCTTTGGAACGAGGGAGTCCAGCAAACAAATATAGCATCTAAAAGAAACTAATATCAAAATATGTCTGAGATGGAGGACAGTAATATAACAGAAAACTAAATTGTATATTAGACATCGCTGACACCTGTTTAATCTCCGAACAACAAACACAAACGTTATAGTTAAAAACGTGGTATCAAAGGCCTTCTTTAACGTAACATTGTTCTGTTGGTATGTCACGGTTTCAAACCAGTTTATGGATCAATGTTGATGCCTAAAACGTACATACGTCAACTTTAAACATAGAAATGGATCGATGTTGAAGCCTAAAACGTACATACGTCAACTTTAAACTCAGAAATTGTCTCTTCTATTTAAAAGTACGTCATTTTTCTATCTAAAGTTACTCTTTGTTTGAACTGTTTACGTAACAGCATCCTACTTAGGATATCAAATTCAAATAACCCACCTTGAACCTGTTAAGCAATATCCAAATATGACAGAAACTTGAACGGATTAAATTTTCTGTATATTGTATGTGAAACACTCTAGTGGTCATTCCTCATTTAAAACTGCTAATCATAGCGAGGGAAAGAAGTTAAAAACACCCACCGTCTATACAGCTACTACTAACCAAATATAGGATTAAATGTTACGATTGGTAAATTTCCACATAAAGAACGTTTTCAATAAGCAGTCGAGGCTTGAACCTAGGACCCTTAGATATTCTGCCTGGAAGACCAGTTAATTGTGCAATCACACGTGAAGTGTTTTGTTGAATCAAACATAAAGTGATTCATGGTGAGAGTGATATACACGGCGTGGCCGTTTGGGTTCTCATAGAGCGAATCTTTTCGCTGTGTGTTTTAGAAAACTAACCATCATATAACGTTCCTGTTAAAACAACCGAACATGTTGTTGTTTTTCTCGCTTGCTCATCTTCTCCTGCGAAACGGCTTGATATAATTAATGTAACTTGAAGGTACGAAAAACAAAACGAACGATATTCATGACTAGATCTGAACAGAAGTTGAGATACAAAACTAACTACAGTCGTGACTAGATCTGAACAGAAGTTGAGATACAAAACTAACTACAGTCGTGACTAGATCTGGACAGAAGCTGAGACACATAATTAAGGACAGTCGTGAGTAGATCTGAGACACATAATTAACGATAATCCAAACCCAACCTAAAACCTAACCTTCAGAAATTAAAACTCGACATACAGATACGAAAATTTAGCCTTCAAATACTATACTTATTTGTAGGACATGATATGTTGAAGCCAAACTTTAAACATGATTTTCCAACTATTAGCATTCAAAAATACTCCATAAATTGTGAAATATGTTAAATTTAAGAAATCAAAAAAATATATTTAAAAAAAACGACTAAACTGAAGATTCGGTAGAACCAGTTCTTATTGGGTTTTTGTTTTTTAATTTCGCGCAAAGCTACACGAGGGCTGTCTGCGCTAGCCGTCCCTAATTTAACAGTGTAAGACTAGAGAGAAGGCAGTTATTCATCACCATTCACTGCCAACTCTAGGGCTACTCTTTTACCAATGAATAGTGGGATTGACCATCACATTATAACGCCCCTACGGCTGAAAAGGCGGGCACGTTTAGTGTGAGGGGAATTTGAACCCGCGACTCTCAGATTATGGTTTGGATTGAATTTCGCGCAAAGCTACACGAGGGCTATCTGCGCTAGCCGTCCCTAATTTAGCAATATAAGACTAGAGGGAAGACAGTTATTCATCACCATTTACTGCCAACTCTAGGGCTACTCTTTTACCAATGAATAGTGGGATTGACCATTACATTATAACGCCCCTACGGCTGAAAGGACGAGCTTGTTTGATGTGACGGGGATCACTTGTTAGAAACTAAAGTCTGAAGACGGCTTGAATGGGTAGTGTAAGAAACCATCACTAAATATCCAACGTTTCGACAAACTTCCTCAAGTACTTGTTGATGGCATAAACTTTTCGAAACGCTGTTCACTTGTAATAAAGTTTCTTTTAACACCCATTCAAGCCGTCTTCAACTTTTATTATATATGTATATCCATTACTTCTGTAGCTGTCGGTTTTCCTGCCAATACTAGAAGTATCAGTGGAGTCTGTATGGGTCTCACACCTGTAAACTATTTAACCCCCACATTTGTTTTTGATCCGTGGCTTCGTTGGTTACAGGAAGGTCCCGGGTCCTCAGGATTGAGAAAAGTCTTGGGCTAAGACAAAAATTTATAAAAAAAATAGTCAAAAGTAAGATGTATCGTTGAGAAACGTATGTTTTCGAGTTTTTACTATAATAACAGCATCTTTAGTCGTTTCACGTTCATGTTTTTCTCTCCCACAAGTCGCTACTTAAAAAAGATTTTCTTTAAAACTAGATGTCACTAGTTGGACTAGATAACGAAAGAGTAAAGCTTTTTATAGTTTGGTTTGGTTTGAATTTCGCGCAAAGCTACTCGAGGGCTATCTGCGCTAGCAGTCCCTAATTTAGCAGTGTTAGACATTTTGGGCTACTCTTTTACCAAGATTTGCCTTCCTTTAAATTATCTTTGTTGTTGTTTTGAATTACGCACAAAGCTACACAGTGGGCTATCTGTGCTCTGCCCACCACGGATATTGAAACCGGGTTTTAGTGTTGTAAGTCCACAAACATACCACTGATCCACTGGGGGGCGATTATTTTGTATAGTAAAGGGAAGAAACAAAACAACAACGTAGTTTCAGTAAAGTAGTTTTGTTTGAATTTCACGAAGGCTATCTGCGCTAGCCATCCCTAATTTAGCAGTCTAAGACTAGAGGGAAGGCAGCTAGTCATCACCATCCACTGCCAGCTCTTGGGCTACTTTTTACCAACGAATAGTGGGATTGACCGTCTCATTATATTCCCCCTCACTGCTGAAAGTGCGAGCATGTTTGGTGCGACCGGGATTCGAACCCGCGACACCTGACCAAGCTGGGCCAAGATTTGTATAAAGCACAGTTTTGATTTTGAGCAGCAACGAACAAAGTACGAGAATTCTGGGAAATGTGTTATAGTTAGCTTTACTTTTATAGCAATCTTTAAGTCTTCGAGCTCCCAGTGGTTCGGAGAATTTCGAATATGTATCACGTTTTGCTGTTAAAGGTAGAGCTGTAACAGTTATAAACATATTTATCATTGTTAATCAGCTCTGAATGGTATGGGATATTTATTTATCTAGTACAGACTACATCTTTTGCTATATATGCTCAGATAATTGAACTAAATGTATCTGTGCATGTTTTTCTTGTAAATGCAACTGTTTCACTAATCCTCATTAGTTCTTTGGCTTCTACACACTTGATTTGCCCTCCGTAAGAGTAGAATCAAACTCATTCCAAAGAGAAACAAGAAGACTCGTACAAGCTAGTATGAGTTAGGAGTAATCTCCTCGGAAATATATTTAATAGACAAGATCGCTGACCTAGTTAATTTATGGATTGTGGGATACCGCAGTATACAGGTCTCTGCTCTTGCTTAACAGTATGGTAGCTAGTTATTCCCTGCTTCTCTTTGCTCAGTATTGGTATGAATCCTGTTTAATGGGATGATCGTATCTTTTGTTTTTATATTAAGCATAAAATTGCACAATAAGTTAGCTTTTTTAGTGCCCATTGCGGAGCTCGAACCCTAAACCTTAGAAATACAAGCAATCGAGGAGCGATTATGTTGTTTTCTACTTCAGCAGTCATTTGTAATTTTCACCGTGAATCAGAAGATGACCACTAAACTATATATATTTCACAATTTATTTATATATATTTGTATTTCCTCTAAACTGTTATTTGCGTAACATTCCTGGTACGTTCGTTTTGTGGCTATCTCAATTACTCTGACATATATTAGTTAATCTCAACACCACAACAACACTTGTTGTTCTACGAGTCGTTTAGTACTCAAACACGGAATTGTTGTCTTTAACAATACCTACGTCAACACGTTTTTAGATATATATGTTATTAACATTTTCATTAACTTGTAAGTTAATCAGCTCTGTCATCAAGTTTATAGTTATACAAATACATTCAGAGAAATAAAATTTATATTATCCCATCGAAGATCTCTACGTAACCATTTTTTCCTTACAACGGGCACAGCACGGTGGTTAAGGGTCGCACCTAAAATGCTCGCCTTTTCAGCCATGGGGGCGTTATAATGAGACTGTAAGTCCCGCTATTCGTTGGTAAAAGAGTAGCCCAAGAGTTGGTGGTAGGTGGTGATGACTAGCTGCCTTCCCTCTAGTCTTACACTGCTAAATTAGGAACAGCTAGCGTAGATAGCACTCGTGTAGCTTTGCGCAAAATTCCAAAACAAACAATTTTGTTCAGCCAGTACTTGATTTCGAGATTGTATACCCATATCGACCTCTTAACAGCTTTCCAGTAACACAGCAGTAATTCTGTGGTCTTATAACCTTAAGAAGTGTGTTTTAATATCTGTTATAAGCACAGCACAGACAGCTCATTGTGTAGTTTCGTGCTTAACTTTAAAAAAAATACAACGCTAAAAACTGGGTTTCGATACTCGTATTGGACACACCATAGAAAGCCAATATCTACATATTTTGGTTCAATAGTTCAAGAAACAGAGTAACACACTTGAGTCAGAAGTACAGCTTGTCTGTATCAACAAATATCACAAAACTGATCGAAATAGACAGCTGAAAGAGACACTTTTAAATCTGAACAATGTAACCTATTTACTTCATATGCCTGATTAAGTGTACGTCTCAGTGCAGTTACACACGTTGGCACGTTGTTCTACAAAAGTAATATATTCAAAAGTTCCGTTTATGTTACTATAATAATTGGATGAAAGGATATTGGCTGTGACTACAAAATTAATCACGTATTCAGTTAAACCACTGAAAGTACTAACAACAATAATAAGTTATCATTTCACTGATTCATCGAAAGAAAACGTGTTTTTTTGCAAGATTCATATCCATCACATCACCATCTAAAGTGTGTCAAAGTTTATTCACGCTCTACCAGGGAGCGCTAAGAAGAGAGATTCGATAAAGAGACTCGTTGATGTACATTTCAAACATCTGTTGGTTGGTAACTGGAAAACTGTGCAATTTGTTTTCCACCACGGGTATCGAAACTCGATTTTAAAAACGGTAAATAAGCTTTCAGTTCTACCTCTGAGTCTCTAGAGGCTATTCAAAAAAAGTAAATATATGAATATATTATATTTATTTGTGCGTGTTTAATGAAACTTAAAATACACATCGGTTACCATAAGGAATAACACGCATTCGTTGACTCTGTTCTTCTGAGGAGGTACGTATGTTGAAAACTAATACTAGAGACATCTATCTTATGAAACCTAAATCACATAACATAAAGAAAACAGTAAACGTGAGCAACGTGTACGAATGGTTGATTAATTTTCTTCATTTTCCCTAATCAAACCCTTATTATTACCTAATACGTTTGTTTTCATAATTTTGTTCTTCATTTCACGTAAACTGGCCAGCAATACGTAAGTTTACTTTCGTAATTTGCATAATCTGTCCAAAGGAAATTCTCCTTTTCAAGACGATCTATTCAAGGTCCAACACAGTCAGGTGGGTTAAGGCGTTCGACTCGTAATCTGAGAGTGGCGTCGCACCAAACATGCTCGCCCTTTCAGCCGTAGGGGCGTTATAATGTGACGGTCAACCCCACTATTCGTTGGTTAAAGTAGCCAAGAGTTGGCGGTGGGTGGTGATGACTAGCTGCCTTCCCTCTAGCCTTACACTGCTAAATTCGAGACGGCTAGCGCAGATAGCCCTCGTGTAGCTTTGCGTGAAATTCGAAAACAAATGATATATTCAAGTTTACTTCCGTCTCTCTGTTACTGTTGTTTGTAGCGCAGTGGCTCCTGTCATTATTACATCTACTTCACTTCATCTTGACTTATTTACCCCCATCATAAAAGAGATCTTTGTAATTATGTCAAGTACGATAAATAATAGAAATTCATAATAATTTAAAGTTTCCAAATTTATTTTCTAAGTATATTTATATTCCACTTGTTACAAAGCGAGGCAGTAGAATTAGTACGAACATAAACACACAGAACAGATGTAACTATAGAATATGTACACTTATAAACACACAGAGCAGATGTAGCTATAGAATTAGTACACTTATAAACACACAGAGCAGGTGTAACTATAGAAATAGTACACTTATAAACACACACAGTATAAAAGGTTAATTTTTGTAATAATTTCGCTTGCAGACTTGTTCACAGACTTGTAACTGGCCCAACACAGATAGCCATTGTGCAGTTTTGACACTGGTATTGAACACTTTATGTAAGATACAACTTGGGATTGTTGTATTTCAAGCTAAAGTAAAACACGTGATTAATTGTTACTAATAATAGTCATCAGAGGTTTACATCTTAAAATATATAAAAAATATAATTAAGACCAATTTTCTAGTGTCGTACATTCATTGCTGAATTACCCTGCGCAGTTTCCCGTTTCGCTGTTTTGAGTTTTAACCGCTAGATGACAACCGTTTCTACATTACTGTCATTCAAATGCTTTAACGACAAAAACAATTGTTCCCAATGTCAGAAGACATTGAATTAGTAAGAATTAGGTATTTTATTTTGATATAGACGTATAATTTGACTTTTTTATGAAACATAAGAAGTAGGCCTAATGTGTTAAAATTGTATTTATTCAAAATAAAAGTGACTATTTCTTCTCGGTGGACTCTGCAAATAGCCCGATGTGGCTCTACTATAAGAAAACAAATGAACCGATGAATGAATATCTCTTTTAATATGCTATAATTTCCTTAATAAAAACTTCATTCAAAGCTTATATATGATCACGTGATCTATGCGTGATAATATTCAACCTTATCAATTACTGGGTGTTCACTACATGCATGTGTACCACGAAGTTGATATTTTTAAGAAATATATTCATTGTACTTTTTCCTATTTAGACGACGTCTAATCAGGGCTGTGCTTACCTCTATTTAATGAACAATACTGAAATTGACACTGGAGTCGTTGGTTGTCTTTGTTTTTAACTTACAACTATTCACAGCTTGAGATGACTTCTGTTCATTTTTTTTCACGTCGAAAGTGTTTAAGATTGTTTACTTTTCCAAATAAGAAACTAAGAAGATACCAAGAAACTCTTTCCTTGTGCGGATGTAGACAGAGCTGTAGAGCATACCGAATGAAAAGACTTACATCATTGCACCACAACTAGGTGTGTGATACAAGTTTAGTATAATTAAATAAAGTACCAGTATCCTGAGAAGGTCCGTAAGGATCTCTTCTTCAATTAAATATTGTCGGTCTTTTAAATATATTTTGTAAAATATATGTGTGCTCGTGAGTCGCCGACATTCTTAATGTAAGAGGATTACTCGTAAAACACTGTCCAGTTGTGAATAAAACCAAACTGTCAGCTAGAGCGCTTGTTATACATACTTCATAAAAGCCATTGATTTATTATTAAATAACAAGGATTTATTAGTTTACTTTTTGAAGAAAAATCGATAGTTCTTTAACGATAGAAGTTTGTTTTCATACATGTAGCAGACGTTTTAGTTTTGTTTTTTAATTTCTCGCAAAGCTACACGAGGGCCATCTGCGCTAGTCGTCCCTAATTTTGCAGTGTAAGACTAGAGGAAAGACAGCTAATCATCACCACCCACTCTTGGGCCACTCTTTTACCAACGAATAGTGGGATTGAGCGTAACATTACAACGCCCTACAGCTGAAAGGGCGAGTATTTTGGTGCGACGAGGATTTCGAGTCGAACGCCATAACCCACCTGACCATACTGGACCCGCCATAACCCACCTGACCATACTGGACCCGCCATAACCCACCTGACCATGCTGGACCCGCCATAACCCACCTGACCATACTGGGCCCGCCATAACCCACCTGACCATACTGGGCCCGCCATAACCCACCTGACCATACTGGGCCCGCCATAACCCACCTGACCATACTGGACCCGCCATAACCCACCTGACCATACTGGACCTAGGAGATGTTTTAATATTTTGAAATTTCCAGATGCACTTTGCCTGTTTACTCATGAATTAAAACATATTTCTAGCGACTGCTAGATTTTCACATGTTTCTTGTTTTTCGAGACCTCGAAATAACCTCGGAAGGTTATTGACTTTTAATATTTAATGGGAATAAGCCTGTTTTGTCTCTTTTGTCTGAAAATAAACGTTGATAAGAAGGGAAAAATGAACAATATACATTTAATATTTAACTATTAAAGAGCATTCATTATATACTTATCAGGTGAGGAAATTTGTACTGAAACCTTTGGCGAGAAAAAAACAACCGTACGTTTCTATAGAAATACTAAGTGAACGTCTTAAGGAAGTGAGCTAGAAAGTCGCGTGCTTTAATTATAAACCAGAGCACGGGGTAAGCAACCCGGTGTTGTGAGTTCTTATTTTTATTTGTATCTGTAGTTCGTATTAAATAATATTTATCCTTACACTGCTAAATTAGGGACGGTTAGCGCAGATCGCCCTCGTGTAGCTTTGCGCCAAATTCAAAACAAGCAAAAGCAAACCTCTATGGTTAAACAAACTAAACTAATTACAAACAATATTGAATGAACTGGAACATGCTCTCTAGAGTTCCTAAGAGAAAGACAGATGCAACACAAATTACACTAAAGTTTTTTTCATGTTGTTCTGTTCAACTGTCAAACTGATGTCGTAAAATGGCCTGGCATGGCCAAGCGTCTTAAGGCGTGCGACTTCTAATCTGAGGGTCGCGGGTTCGCATCCCGGTCGCGCCAAACATGCTCGCCTTTTAAGCTGTGGGGCGTTCTAATGTGACGGTCAATACCACTATTCGTTGGTAAAAGAGTAGCCCAAAGTTGGCGGTGGGTGGTGATGACTAGCTGCCTTCCCTCTAGTTTTACACTGCTAAATTAGGGACGGCTAGCGCCGATAGCCCTCGAGTAGCTTTGTGCGAAATTCCAAAACAAACAAACAAACAATTTCGTAAAATAATTACATTTTGTTCCGCTTGGTGAAACTTATCTAAATCATTCTAAATTTATTTTCTTAGACAACTCAAAACCAATTCGTAAGTGATGTGTAAAATTGTCTTGCAAAATTATTAAAATACGTAGAAATTTCAAAACGTAAAATAGTCTAAAGATACGTGGTAAATTCACGTGTAAAATAAAATTAATACCACGTTAACAAAATCACAAAATGGCATTTTCATGAATAACACGTAGATTACAGAAAAGCATTACATAAATTATTCAAGGCATGTTCCGTAATAACAGGAGATTTGCAGGAGTTAAAGGAATTTATTGGTCAGTTGTTGAATCATGTTTATTTGGAATTCCATGCCAAACTACTTGAGGTCTACCTGTTCTCACCATCCCTAATTTTAAGATAAATAGAAGGGAAGGCGTTTAATCAACTTAACCCAACAACAGCTCTTAGGCTACTCTTTACCAATGAATAGTGGAATTGTCCTTAACGTTACAACACTCTCACGTCTGCAATGGTGAACATCTGTGTGGAGACAGTATTCGAACCATTGTTTCCACTAAAAAAAAAATTGCGTTTCGAATATCCTAACCGCCAGGAAATTCCAGGACTCTGTCGAGTTGTCGAACGCTGTTAAAATTGCCAAAACCAGCACCAGGTGATGAAATCTAATTTTATCGTTAAAAATCTATAAAAAATAAAATAATTATAAAATAATTATTTAAAGCAGAAACTCCTACAACCGGTAGATGCTACCCTTTAAGTGTATTTTAAATGGATCCTTAACTCATAAGAAGCGATAAAAAAAAGTCATACTTTTGTTGTGGGAGAAACTAGCCAACAGAAACTGTTGTGTCAAGTGACATCTTTCTTGGGAGATGTCAACCGATAGAAACTACAATTAGTTGAAATATTACTTAGAATACACCTTCCTACAGAAACTGTTGTGTCAAGTGACATCTTTCTTGGGAGATGTCAACCGATAGAAACTACAATTAGTTGAAATATTTCTTAGGACATACCTTCCTAAAAACACTTCTGTGTCAAATGTTATGTGCTTAATCTGAGAAGTAAACTATTAGAAAACTACTACAAAACAGTAGCTGACCAATCACTGAGCACATACATCCTATAACGGCCCGGCATGGCGAGGTGGGTTAAGGCGTTCGACTCGTAATCCGAGGGTCGCGGGTTCGAATCCCCGTCGCACCTAAAATGCTCGCCTTTTTAGCCGTGGGGAGGTTATAATGGGAGAGTCAATCCTACTATTCGGTGGTAAAAGAGTAGCCCAAGAGTTGGCGGTGGGTGGTGATGACTAGCTGCCTTCCCTCTAGTCTTACACTACTAAATTAGGGACAGCTAGCGCAGATAGCCCTCATGTAGCTTTGCGCGAAATTAAAAAACAAACAAACAATTTCCCAAATGTAAGTTTCAAAACATAGCCCCCAGTGGCTCAGCGGTATGTCTGCGGACTTACAACGCTAAAAACCGGGTTTGATACCCGTGGTGGGCCCATTGTGTAGCTTTGTGCTTAATTCAAAACAACAACAACAAAAAAACATAGCGAATTATTCGTGTTGGTCACTAATATAGAATCTCTCGTTTAATTACAACTTGTGTAAATATATCGGTAATTAGGTCATAGGACCTAAACTGTTCTGTGTGATTGCTGTTAGTTGTTCTAATAAAAAAAAATCACTGTTCAACTTTAGTGTAATACAACTTCACTTAAACCTGGGGTACTTTAAGAAAAATGCAATAATACAGTTCAGTGGACAAGGATAAGTGTCGTCTTATAATAGCATCGTATCATGTGTCTGTAATATATATCTCTATACATGAATAAAGCCAAACTCCTGTGAAAACTATGTGACTGCCTTATTATATCCAAACGTTCTATAGAGTTATCAAATTTAATAATACCCTGGAACAGTAACCACCTAATCGTTGCTACAGGTTCTATACAGTTATCAGGTTTAGTGATAACCTACAACTATAATCACCTAATCGTTGCTACATGTTCTATATAGTTATCAGGTGTAATGATACCTTACAACTATAATCACCTAATCGTTGCTGCATTCAGAAAGTTCTGTAAAGTTATCAAACTTAGTGATACCCTACAACTATAACCATTTGAACCTCAGGGTTTTTAACTATCTTCCATTTTAAATATATCAATAGTAATAAACGTATTTGATTTTGTTTGTTTGTTTTTAGAATTTCGGCTAAAGCTACACGAGGGCTACCTGTGCTAGCTCTCCCTAATTTAGTGGTGTAAGACTAGAGGAAAGGCAGCTAGTCATCGCCACCCACCGCCAACTCTTGAGCTACTCTTTTACCAACGAATAGTGGGATTGACCGTCACATTATAATGCCCCCACAGCTGAAAGGATGAGCTTGTTTGGTGTAACGGTGTTTGATTCGAAAGCGATCCTCAGATTATGAGTCGAGCACTCAAACCACTTGGTCATGCCAGGCCATTAACGTATTTGGAAAACAAAATTCATCCACGTGTTTATTAATGTCACCTTAATTATATGAAAGTCACATGTTAGGGTTAGTTAAGTTGTTTCAATTACATACAATGTTTATGTTGTTTTTCATAGCTGCTTTAAATAATTAACAGTTTACTGAAGGTCTATATGAAACACCACATTTTCCACCAACATAAATACAGAGTTACGGTATATACACTCGAATGGTATTCTTAAAACGTTTCTAAGTTACTTTAGTTCATACATTGTACGAGTGTTTATTTATGTGTATCCAATATTACAAGTTCTGCAACAGCGTGACATAAGATACGCATGTGTGTACACTGAAAGGACTTTGGTGTAAAATTACCACCAGAACTTAACAACTATATTTCCACCAGGGCGCGGTGACCAACATCTCAATTGTAACTTGGTGTAGCGGCAAAAGTAATGACTTTGAGAGTAACAAGAAACAGACAACAAAATATGACATTCATGGAGAGAGACAAGTTTCCCTGACATCGACGCATACTTGTGGCACGTGTTTAGGTTTCTTTTGTTTTACTCAACTCTTCTAATGTTAATAATCACCAACGTTTAATGTATTAGTGATCAAAGTTCAATTTCATTATGTTGCACTGACTAGGTTTGTAAGTTTAAAAAAAAAATCCATAACAAATAAATTTAAAAAAAGGGCAAATGAACTCAGCAAAGCGAGTTGTAGATATTCCTAGGACTTTCGTATCTTTCTTGAAATAATAAACAAGGTGTTATCAGCATATTTTGTAAATGTCAAACGTCAACAACAAGGAAGAAAATATTGAGATGTCACGGCGTTTACCCTTCAGCAAACTGATAAACATATGAGTTTCAACACAAAGCTTTCTGTGTTCTGTAAGTTGTGATCTCTTACAACTGAAAGCACGTGCATCATTATATATATTCATTAACAGTTAAGGTTTGTCTTGGGAAGTTCTAAGCCCCCACCCTCCACCTGAATCCAAGTCAATCTTTTTGGTTTGTAGAATGTGAAATTTCACTACACGAAGGGCTACTTGGCAAGAGGAGTGGCGGTGCACTCCACCAAATGCTGCTAATTGTTGTTGACTAGTGTTAATAACGAATGTAAGTCTCACGTGTATATAATAGGTGTGTTTTTGATCTGTCGAAATAGGAAGTTGAGTTGTGAAAGAAACCCCATAATTTTCAAGTTCCTATTACAACTTTAGGTTAAAATATGAGTTCGTGTGGTGAATCCAACATTTAACTAAAAACTGAATAAGGTTTAAATATGACTTGGGTTTCTTTTGTTTGTTTGAAGTTAAA